>NW_011645798.1:38905-39489 GCF_000223845.1 Gregarina niphandrodes | reverse complement strand
GTGTGGAGTTCGAAGTAGACGGGAAGCCGGTGAAGCATACGTTGAAGCCGTTGAGACCAGAGTTACGAGAGGAACTAGATAAGCAGATAGACGACATGTTGAGCATGGGTGTGATACAACCTAGTAATTCCTAGTGGGGACCGAGACCGGTGTTTGTACGTAAGAAAACTGGTGAACGGAGAATCTGTATCGACTACCGAGCGTTGAACAAGGGGATGGCGTTGAAGGCCTACCCGATACCCTTGCTCTGGGAGCAACTGCAGGTAGCGGCCGGTCACAAGTATTATGTGTGTCTAGACTGTAATCATGGCTTTTGGAATGTACCCCTGGGGGCAGAAAGCCGACAGTTTACTGCGTTTGTGTCGCATACACTGTGATTCCGTTTGGTGTTAAGAACTCGCCGATCCTGTTTCAGCAGGTCATGGACCGCGTCTTTGAAGGTCTCATAGGGAAGAATGTCAACGTGTACATTGACGATGTTGTCGTGTACGCTGATGATTTGGATACGTTGTTTGAGCGTCTGGACGAGGTGCTCGGGAGGTGCTGCGAGGAAGGTTTGTTTCTTAACCTGAAGAAGGGTGAAT
>NW_011645798.1:35876-38696 GCF_000223845.1 Gregarina niphandrodes | reverse complement strand
ACGTGAAGCAGGAACAAAGCTGTTAGGGTTCATTGTAAGCGAAGAAGGCATCAAGCCGGACCCGAAGAAGGTGGCGGACATGATGAGAGTGGAAGCTCCGTGTAACGTAAGAGAACTGAGGTCGTTCTTGGGTTCTGTAACTTACCTCAAGAGGCATATTCCACAGTTCGCGAGTAGAGTTGCTGGCATGACTGACTTGCTCAAAAAGAAGACTGAGTTTGTTTGGAGTGAGGCACGAGAGGAGGAGTTCCAGGGTATCAAGAAATCGGTGGCCGAGTGTGTGTTGCTGGCCGCGCCGGCAGATATTGGAGAGTTCGTGCTAACGACGGACGCCAGTTATCGGGCGATAGGCGCCATGCCAGAGCAGAGGCAGGTCCGAGGGTGTGTTCCGATCGAGTTTGGTAGCAAGAAGTTGGACGAGTGTCAACAGCGGTGGGATACACGAGAGAGGGAGTTGTATGGGGTAAGGTTCTTCGTAGAGAGGTGGCAGGATTACTTTTGCGCTGCGCCGTTTACCATCACGACTGATCACCAGAACCTGTTGTATTTGGCTAACTCTACTAAAGGAAAGCTAGCAAGGTGGTCGTTGTTCCTACAACTGTTCGACTTTAAGATAGAGTACCTGAAGGGCACCGAGAACGTGGTGGCTGACTGGTTGTCTAGAGCGAACTTACGAGAAGATGTCGGGTAGGACACGTTGGTGGGTCGAATTCAGATGAATCCAGAGCTAAGGGTGGCGTACTGTGCGGAAGACGAACAAGATGAGGGCTTGTCAGTACCACTAGTTGAAAGATTGAAAAAATTAGCCAGAGAAGATGAAAGCGTGCAGAAGCGTGTCCACAAAGCACCGAATGGGCTGTGGGTAAGGAATCGTACCGGCAGTGTGTATGTGCCGATGGAGTGTAGGAGAGACCTGATGACGTACCATCATTACGGACGGGTTGGAGGACACCCGGGGGTGAAGAGGATGCTGAGGTTGGTGACCAAGTACTTCGGGGCACCGCTAGCTGTGTTGGTTGACGGGGGCACTGAATTGAAGGGAGAGTTCTTTGACCTGGTTCAGAAGCGCTGGAAGTGCAGGTTATATGTGACTGCGCCGTACCGACCACAAGGGAACGGTGTTAGCGAATCGAGTCACCGTGGAATATCGAAGGCTTTGCATGGAGCGGATGTTCGGAGTGGTTCGGAGTTACGCGAGGCCGTGAGTTCTGCTGTGCTTGCGCACAACAACATCCCACACCCAGCGACAGGGCTAGCACCAGTGATGGCGTTGATAGGAACTGACGCAAGGTACTCAAATGAGTTGCCTTTAATGCGGCCGGAGACTGTGAGAGTGGACGCACTTCTGGAGTTGTGTGATCTGTCGTAGCCATGTATCGTCATTTGTCGTGTGCACGTTGTGTCTACGGGCCGTAAATTTTTAGGGTGAAGGGGGGACGCAGAACAACAGTAAGCCATGGTCGAGTCTACCACCCACGAGCACGACGGCGACCTGAGTTCAGCCACGGAGGACCTGCGCGGTTCTGCTGACGACAGACAGAACACAGATGTTAAGTGACGACGTTATGTCTCAAAAGTTGTGATTTTTTAAGCACGGGCGGTCTCTCGGGTAGTGCTGTTCGCTCCGGTCACAAAAAATTTACACGTCCGAAAAGACGCGACTAAGGCATTGGTAGTCACAGCGTTTGACTTGGCTGTGTGGTAAATGGGTCATAGCCCTGGCGCCATCGGTGAATACTTCTTGGGTTGTGGTGTTATCGGCGGCGAAGCTGAGGTCGAGCTTGTCGCCCCAACGTCGCTCCATCCCGCAAGTAACAATAAGCTTTGGACACTTGCAATCAGGGTACTGTTCACCTGGGGTCCAAGTGCCGTTACCGCAAGGAATTTTGAACCAGATGTGGCTCAAGTCATTTTTACTCTTGGCGATGGTATCCGGAGGGAACATTTGCTTAATTACTTGCTTGAAGCGTTCAAGCCCCTCCGGGGTGCGGGCATCACCAGGACCCGTCATGCGGCGCATAGACTTCCGCTGTTCCGCCGCCTTGACTAGTTTGTCTCCAATTATGCTTGCATTATCGCAACGAATGACACAGTCCTCATCACCGTTGGGACTAAAGACTCGATCGATCATATCCCACAATTGATACAGACCATTTGGGTCGTCTTCTATGCCAGAAACGAAGTTAAAGCATTGAGCATTACGTACTCCCAAGTCGCGACACATCAACGTTCCATTACTACCGCTCCCACAAAGGTCGTAGTTCAAATACGGGTCGTAGCCAGGACCGCTGACTATCACGTCACTCGTCTCCGGGTTGAAGTCCATTGCCAGGCACTTAGCATACGGTGCCCGGAATGACTGCAGGTCCCGTTGCGACACGTCGTCCACGAACATACCCGGCTTATTCAATTCAGCAAATTTCACCATCTTCCCAACAGGCAAAACTTCGTTGAATGTCTCATCCGTCTCCTCACCCGAACCATTCGGGCTTAACTCTTCCAGCACTGTTTCCACAGCGTCCGTAAAAACGTTCGATTTAGTCACTATTCCCTCCACGTCCAACGGGGTCAACGTTGTACTCGTCACGGCCTCCCTGGAGTTCGCGGTCTGCGTAGAGTTAACCGTCTCCCTAGAGTAAGGGGTCTGCGTAGAGTTAACGGTCTGCGTGGAGTAAGGGGTCTCCGTGCACTTAACGGTCTGCGTAGAGTCAACGGTCTGCGTAGAGTTAACGGTTTGCGTAGAGTAAGGGGTCTCCGTGTACTTAACGGTCTGCGTAGAGTTAAGGGTCTGCATAGAGTTCGGGGCCTCCGTAGAGTTAA
>NW_011645798.1:27773-35184 GCF_000223845.1 Gregarina niphandrodes | reverse complement strand
CTCCGTAGAGTTAAGGGTCTGCGTAGAGTAAGGGGTCTCCGTGTATTTAACGGTCTGCGTAGACGTCAACGGCCTGCGTAGAGTTCGGGGCCTCCGTAGAGTTAAGGGTCTGCGTAGAGTAAGGGGTCTCCGTGTACTTAACGGTCTGCGTAGAGTCAACGGTCTGCGTAGAGTTAACGGTTTGCGTAGAGGTGGCGGCATTCGTAAACTTCACGGCCTCTAAAGATTTCTCGACCTTGTGCCACGCGGGGTTTGTCCGAAACAGTCGCATCTCGTCAGCCGGATTCATCCTTCCGGCTGAATACTTGTTTCGCTCGCGCAGCAATTCTTGTCTCCAGCTGTCCGGGTTGATGCAATGAATGCTACATTCCTTGTTGCCTTTTTCCGGACCAAAGATTCTATCGATCATGTCCCACAAGAAGAAGAGACCGCGTGGGTGGTTCGCGTCGCCCGACACGTACTGGAAACACTGAGGGTTTCGAATTTGCAAGTTGCTACAAATTAGGATGCCGTCATTTTCCCAGCCACAAATGTTGGAGTCCGTGAACATAAGCTTGTCGCCGACCTGGACGTCCCAGCTATACGAATTGGCTGTTATGGCCGCGCATGTGGCACGCGGTGTACGGAACGACTGCAGGTCAGTTTTCGTTTGAGGGTCCACAAACACACCATACCTATCGTATAAATCATCGTTCACATATTCACCCACAGGCAGATGAGGGGTACTGTTACGTGCCGCCTCCACTGCACTCCCGACCAGGTCCTTAAACACGTCTCTATGGTTGCCAAATATCTTCAGTAAGACACTAGGATCCTTGCTAGTAAGCTCTTGCTGCAGCTTGTCTGCCATCGGTGCCATGGCGGCACAATCGGCCATGACAGAGCCGTTGGCCGCGGAGTTCCAGATGCTCTTTACGTCGGCCAAATAGCCTAGTGCTTGAAGGGACTGTTGCAGTGCTATAGCGGCCGCGGCCACGACGGACCATTCCACCGCTTTCCGGCAGATCACACTGGCGCATGAGCTCGTTTTGGAGCACGGTGTCGGCTCGGGAACTACAGCAAGCATCACAATCTTGTGCAAGGCTGTCAAGTCGTCGTATTCTACTTGGCGCATTTTGGTGTCCGTCTCTCTAGGGTTGAAGTGTTCTTTCCACAGCAAGTCGTAGTCCTCTTTCGTGACCGACCGCAACTCCTTTATAAAGGGTCGCGGAGCATTTTCTACGGCTTGCGCAGGTGCCATAGTCCTCGGCACAAGGTCTTCAAAGATTCGGTCGGCGACTGTCTGGTCCAACGCGTCGAGGGGATTCTTGGGCGCCACTAAGTCGTGCCAGATGCTGGTCGCCAAAGAGTTCACGGATCGGCGGTAGTCAGCCACCCGTGTCGTAAGCAGCTCCGCGCGTTCGTCCAACTCGGTCCTCTCGTTGTTGCCGTGCTTCGTCTGCGGATCAAACAGGTACTCGGGGAGATGGTCACCTTCACCCCACCACTCATCGAAGTTTTCGGGCGGAATCACCAACAGTCTCACGCTATCTTGTGTAAGGTCGAACTTGGAACGCGGCTTTGCAAGGTCCTTCGGGTCCGCCACAACCAGAACCTCCAAGTGACTCCCAAGCCCGCCAATTACTGCTACCTTCACGTCACAGCCGTCAACCCTCGTCTGCTCACCCCCGTCTGTATACAAGACAGACAATAACCCACTTAGTCCCAGGCCGCTCGATTCTCCGCATACACTCGTTTTCATTACAGAGAAAAAAATAAGACCACACAGCCGTTATTGTTTTGCCCCTTTTCCGTTCAAAGCAAAAGCTGGTGTGAGTCGGCACACCGCCCAAAGCCAACATGTTAGAAGAAGTCTATTACAGTGATCGAGACTCGACGTCCACAGCAGGAGTACGAAGGAAAACGATAACTAGACCAGTGGGCTAACACCGACGTGACTATGAGAGACCCTGGTCATATTCTGCAAGGGCGTGCACATGTCAACGTGACTGACGGGCGTGTCCCCGGACAAAGCAACTGGTTCGACCAACTGGCTTGGTATCTATCCATTCTGACCTTATCACGGATTACGGCTTGGACGGGCTCGACCATGGTACTTACGACTACAACGTCTCCCAGCTAGAAGTCTTCGCCTTTCGCTGTCGGTGGTTCGGTGAGCACCAGGGCATGTTTTGTGGCCTCGTCGCGTCGAGTAGCTTGGTCATGATGAACCTTTCTCCCATGGACCGAGATCCCTCTTCTGACCACCCGGGTAGCATGGGCTCTCTGCCAGCTACGGCCGGCATAGGAGACATCCCTGCGGCGCTGTGGATCGTCACGTTGTAGACGTACACTGCCTGGGCAAGCAACAGCGTCAATAGTTACCGTCCCGAGGTATTCTGGACATTATGGACCTCGAGGGTGCGGTGATTCGATTCGTTTAGTCCATTCTGTCGAGGCAGGTGTGGTGCGGGGTTGATTGACTTTCAGCACGGAAGTCACGTAGTCGTGGAAGTCACTTCTGAACTCTGTTCCGCCGTCCGTGTATACTTCGAAGGGTATCCCCAACGCTCCTACTACACTTTCTGCAAACGGGTTGCGCGTTACCGCAGCGTCTTCACCAACGTTGCTGTTGCTACAGTGTAGCGAGTTGCGTGGTCTGTGCACACAAGGATGTAGTACTCCTGCCCTTGGAATGTTCTAGGACCCACATAATCCACTCTTACCCTACTCATGAAGAACGGCGCACTCTTGGACGAAGTGCTGTACGAACTCCTTGGACCGTGGCCACCAGAACAGCTCGGACATGTTCCTGAGGGTCTTAGTGACGCTTTGACGTCCGCCGCGCTCTACCATATGGTACCAAGCAGTTAGCTTAGAACTAAGCCGAGTCGGGACGTACAACTTTTTGGTCTTACGGTGGAGGCCGCCTCCTCTTTTGAGGAGATTTGCAACTCGTCCGCCGGGGAAGTCGTCGTCCTTCACAAGGAACTCGTTGCGTGACGGTAGCTGGAATAGGTTCTGGTGCTCGACCACTTCCAGCCTGCCATCGTTGACCTGGCCTAATATCGCTCCTACCGCGTACTGACTGGCGTCAGTGTTCAGTACAAGCTGCGCATCCGGGTCGGGAGCTACCAGTAGTCAGCATTGACGCGGTCCTTGATTACCATTGGGAGTCGCCCGTCGTACGTTCGTAAGCCTTGGGGGCGGTATAGGTCAGAACCGCGAGCAAGTAATTTTATGTGAGCCGGTCTCCGCTGAACGAGGTGGCCAGTAGTCATGTATTTCCAGCACCCAGTGATATAGGAGGGTGGGTTGTTGGTATCGAGGCACGTAAGTCATTGACCGAAGGAGAATAGTAACAAAAAGATGTGTGCGAAGTTTGCAAGGAGTCGTCCTCGAAGGGCAGATGACAAATTCATTGAATTAGCGCACTTCAAATCAGGTCACCTGGCCGGCGAGCGCAATGGCGTACTCGCTAGTGGAGCACGTAGTGGTAACGTAAAAACCCATTTTTGGACACGAAGTGTGCCATTTTTGGTCGAGTTGGTTCTTTGATTGTTGTCATCGGAGATGGTGGTAACATTTGCTCGAGCGGGTACTTGGCTCGGGGATTATCGGCTGACAACTTGTCCGCTCAGTTCTGGGTCTGTGTTAAGTTCATGGTTGGGGTTGCATCAGTCGTACGGAACAGTCGCATCTTGTCAGCCGGATCAAAGAGTCTAGCTGAAGCTATGATCCGACTGAACATCCGTTCTTTCATTACGTCGGCATGGTCGCAACGAATGACGCAGTCCTTGTCGCCTTTTTCACGACCAAAGATTCTATCAATCATGTCCCACAAGAAATATAGACCGCGTGGATCCTTCGCGTCTCCGGACACAAACTGGAAACACTGGGGGTTGCGTACTATCAAGTTTTGACACATCAGAGTACCATTATTCTCCTTGCCGCAAAGCTCGTGGTCCGTCAACATAAGTTCTCGAACTTTTACGTCTGTCTTCGCCCGGTTATAAAACATATCCACGCACACGGCGTTCGGCGCGCGATACGACTGCAGGTCAATTGTCGTCTTAGGGTCTACGAACAATCCGTACCTATTCAACGAATCATGATTCACCCACTGACCCATAGGCAGCTTGGCTTGTGTCAAGTTCGAGAACTCCGTCAAGTTCGAGAACTCCGTCAAGTTCGAGAACTCCGTTAAGTTCGGGTTACGGTTTTCGGCCAGCCTCAAGTCGCTTACGAAGTCCTGCGCTACTTGTCTAAAGTTGTTCAACATTATCTGCAAGACGCTTGGAGCCTCGACCACTTGGTGCAGAGCGTGGGTCATGGGGATAGTTTCATTGCCCACGGCGGTGCCATTGGCCATGACAGTGCCGTCGACTAGGGGGCTCCAGATGCTCTTGATGCCGCTCCAATAGCCAAGTGATTCAGCCCACTGTTGCAGGGCTATGCCTGCAATCCCTACAAGGATCCATTCCACTGCTTTCCGACACAGCATGCTGGAGCAGGAGCGGGGTTTGGAGGACGAGCGCGATCCGGGTTCCTTGGGAAGTGAGGCGAGGATTGTAATCTTGTTCAAGGCTGCCAATTCGTCGTCTTCTACTTCGCGCATTTTCGGGTTCGTTTCCTGGGCGCTCAAGTGCTGCTTCCAGAGCAATTCGCAGTCCTGCTCAGTTACCGACCGCCACTTCTTAATAAAGGGTCGCCGAGTGCCTTCCACGGGTCGCGCCGGCGCCATACTCCTCGGCACAATGTCCTCGAAAATTCGGTCCGCAACTCGCTTGTCCAAGGCGTGGAGGGGATTCTTGGATGACACCAAACCTTCCCAAATGCTGGTCGCTAAGGAGTCAACGGCACGGTGGAAATCAGCTGCGCCAGTATCAATCAGGGTTGACCGATCATGTTGCTTGCCGCGCTGTCGGCGCTCATCCTCGAACTTGCACACGGTTGCATCGTCACCTTCGCCATCTAGGCCCATTGGCGGCAACACTATCAGTCGGACCCCATGCTGTCCAAGGTCGAACCGCTTGGCTGGCTTCGCAAGGTCCTTCCGGTCCGCCACGACCAGAACCTCGAGGGGCTGGCAACGCTTGAGGCCGTCAATTACTGCCACCTTCGCGGTGCAGCCCTCAAGGCTCGTCTGCTCACCCCCACCAGTATACAACACAGACAAGAGCCCACTTGATGCCAGGCCGCTCGATTGTCCGCACACGTTTGTTTTCATTAGCACCCAGAAAAAGAAAAATATTTTTCGCCAACAAAGGCGCGACGCAACGAGACCGCAAGGAAGATTAAGACGGTTACTGTCATTGCAGTACACATTCATTGACACCTCGAACAACCTCCTACGACACCACTCACAGCTGCCAAGCCGTTCCACGGAGGCCGTCAATCTCTCATCTCCAACTCATCATAACCGTGGGCCAGTCAAATGCCCCCTCCTAGTATGTCTTCATACAGACAGGTCGGCGAACTGGTGTCACCTTCACTTCGCTGTCTCTCGCATACCCTCGAGTGTTGTCATCGCTGCCGTCTTATCAGCTTAACCATTCCCAAGCTGGACCCCTTTCCTGCCTCAGCCTGCTTAGGGCCAAGTTCTGCGCATTGGGTATTGTACGTGGGTGGGCATGCGACGTCTGCTGTCCCTTGTTAAAGGCCGGAAATGGCACAAAGAAAGTGTGTGCGCGCGTTCGAACACGCGCACAAACCCGGAAAAGAGAGAGAGGGAATTATTCGACACCGGGTTCGACTGGCTACTCGACAGCGATCCCGATGGATGGATGGATGGATCGATCGATCAGACTACTATTCTCGCTGGTGTTAACTGGTTCCGGTTCTGGCGTGGCGTCGCTACGTTGGCATCTGCTTAGATCTTAGTGAGGCACTGGTAGACGCAGCGTTCGAGCTTGAGACCGGGGGGGAGGGCGGCAAATGCGATTTCGGGCGTTCTTGCGGTGTAGGAGATCTTGAAGTGGTTGTCAGTCTCGCAAGAAATGCTAAATTTTGCACACGCGCACGTGGGCAAGGGTTCGCCGGGTTTCCAGATGCCGGCGCCGCACGGCGCTTTGAACCAGAGTCGGCTAAGAAGTCGCCAATCTTCCGTGTGGTAGTGGCGCACGTCGGGCGGGTACTTTCGCGTCACCGCCTGTGTGTACATTTTCCGAGCGGCTTGCACGAAGTGTTCAAGTCCCTCCCGGGTACACGCATCGCCGAGATTTATGCGGCCGCTCATAGCGTTTCGGACCGCGTCTCGTTCCTCGGCGTTCTTGAGCCAAAGCTCTCCCCCGGTGTCAGAACCACCGCAACGAACAACGCAGTCCTCGTCACCCATGGGACGAAAGATTCGATCGATCATGTCAATCAAGAAACCGAGGCCGCCCGGATAGTTCTCCCATTCGGGATGAAAGTCAAAGCACTGTGGGTTGCTTACTCCCAAGCCGCGGCACATCAAGGTGCCTTCGCTAGCGCGGCCGCACGTCCGGTGGCGCGGCGCCCACTCTGGCCCCAAAGCGCCAAGCCAGATGTCCGTCTTCTCCGGGTTGAAGTCCATGTCCACACACTTGCTAAAGGACGCCCGCAACCGCTGCAAGTCCCATCCAGTCCCGGGGTCCACAAACAGGCCAGGCCTATTCAACTCGGCGAAGCTCATCGTCGGAAGCTTGGGACACATGAATGTACTCGGTTGAGTGGGGACTCTCCTCAACACCGTCTCCAAGTCCGCAGCAGCCATATTCCACTTCTCGCAGACCGTGCTCACTGCCTCCATAAAAGCGCCCCTCACCTCTTTAGACGCTGTATACGCCATGTCGAACGAGATCTCCGCAAACCTAGGCGGGATGCCCGCAGCTTCCGCGGGTTCACTCGTCGCCACCATGTTGGCCGCTGCCAACTTTCTAACCAACGTCTCCAACGCTGAGTTGTTACGGGTCTCCGTCAAGTTACGGGTTTCTGTGAAATTACTGGCCACCACATTACTAGCTAGGTTTTTTGCGGCTGTAGTCAAGGTGCCCACCAGACCCTGCAAAAGACCCGGGGCCTCGGTCGTTTGCGCCTGGTACAAACCGTGGGCCATCGGGGCCACGGCGGTGCTGTCGCCAGTGGTGGAGCCATTGCCGGTCAAGTAGCTCTGAATGTTGCTGCAGTAATCCGGTATGCTTTTGCAGAAGCCCTGTGAGCAAAGCCCGTATTGGAGCACCGCGACTACGGTGGCCACGGCGGCGTATTCCAACACTCTTTGACTGACTTTTTGGGACCAGGAGCGGGAATCCGGAACTGTGCCGAGGACCGCGATTTTGTACAAGTCGTTGTATTCTTCTTCGTGCATTCTTTTCGAGTTCGTCTCTTGGGGGTTGAAGTGCTGGTTCAGGAGCAAGTCGTAGTCTTCATTGGTTACCGGCCGCCATTTCTTTATAAACGGTTGCCAAGT
>NW_011645798.1:27034-27545 GCF_000223845.1 Gregarina niphandrodes | reverse complement strand
CACGCCGGTACTCAACCACCCGTGTCTCAAACAGCTCGCTGATGCTCTTCTTGCTCGAACTGTCCTCAGACTCGAACCCGGAGACATTGTCACTTTCGTCCAGGTACTCGGCGAGGTCTTTGGGCGGCAGCACTATTAGTCGAACGCTATCTTGTACGAGGTTGAACTGGGATTGCGGCTTCGCAAGGTCCTTCCGGTCCGCCATGATCAGAACCTCCAGGGGCTGGTCGCTCTCAAGGCCGTCAATCATCGCCACCTTCGCGGTGCAGCCCTCAGGGCTCGTCTGCTCACCACGGCCAGTGTACAAGACAGACAATAGCCCACCTAGTTTCAGGCCCCTCGACTCTTTGCATACACTCGTTTTCATCAACACCTCTTAAAAAAAAAAAATTTTGATTGACCGTTCGGAACGAATTTGAGTTGTCACTTACTGACTTCACCAATTATGACAGGCCAACAGTTTGACAGCCCGGGTGGCTCCTTTGACTTCTCTGTCGTCCACCCTCCAGTT
>NW_011645798.1:22360-26796 GCF_000223845.1 Gregarina niphandrodes | reverse complement strand
AATTTTGATTGACCGTTCGGAACGAATTTGAGTTGTCACTTACTGACTTCACCAATTATGACAGGCCAACAGTTTGACAGCCCGGGTGGCTCCTTTGACTTCTCTGTCGTCCACCCTCCAGTTTCCTGCTATCAGTTGGCTTGAAGGAGTTCTCCAGACAACTAACTGCCTTTAGTGGGTGTGTCGAACCGCCACCGTCACACATCGCGCCACTACTCCGCCAAACCAGTTGCCGCAACCACCCCTATGACGTAATGACGTAACAGCTATTGAGCTTTTTTTGTGGTTTGGAGGAGGCCTCTCCCTGGCGACCCAACGGCCGCGCAGCAAAGACAACGCCAAACAGGCTGTTATCTTTTTCCGGGGGTTCAACTCCACTCGCCTTCAATCTTCAGGTCCCTCGCTCATCATCAACCATCAAGACGTCCTCTCGAACGGCGGAGGAACCATCTTCGACCGCTTCTCCTCGTCCGACGCAGACAAGAAAAGAAAAGAGTCCGCCACCTCATCAAAGACCTCCTCTCCAGCGGAGGTTATCATCCTGAAAACCACTTCCGTCAACCAAGACCTCATAGCCCGGAGAGGTCTCCCCGTCTTGGTCTCATGAATCTCCCCTTCCAAGAGTTCGTGGACGCCTTCGCCGCGCACCTCTTCCCCTTCTGCGACGAAATCAACCTCGTCTGCGCACGCCTACAACGCCGTTCACGCCATCAGCCCGGCCCCACAGCAGGAGCCCGCTGACCATTCAGACCGTCCCTGCAAGTGGTGCGATTCCAAAGAACACATTAGCTTTAAGTGCCCTACGAAGCCCGCGTGCCCCAACTGCAATAAGCGGAGACACTTCCAAGACGACTGCTGGCAGATCACGAGGAACGGTCCACTAGGCACTCGCCAAGCGTTCCTTCACCGCGAGCCAGGAGGATCATTCAAACTGAGAATAGACGACATCAAAAACAACAGAGAAGTGCTACGGACTCTCGCGAACTTCTATAACGAGAAATTCGAGAAGGAATCCCGCTACTACCACAAGCAGTGTCGAGTACGGAAACGGGATGGTACAGCGCACCAGAGCCATTGGGGCGACCGAGACGAGGAAGCCACGTTCAGCGACGAACCTCTAAAAGCCGAACAAGTAGAAACTGCCGAGCTTCTACTCGTGGGGGCCCAAGAGGAAAACCGCCTCCTTAACTGTCGACATGTGCAACTTCCGGTCGCACGGCGTCTACTGCCGTTCATGGTAGACACTGAGAACATGTTCCCACTGCTCAAAGACCTGAAGGTATAAACGCGGTCCTCTGCAACTGGCCTCCACTACAAGTCAAAGGTGTCGGCGGATACAGCAAGTGCGATTCGCAAGTTCGCATCACACACGTCGGTGAATGGTCAGGTCGTTGAACCGTACTTCTACGTCCTACCGACACCCATGATGAAGTATCCGATGTTGGGGCTGCCCGCACTCCAATAGTCAGGCGCCGCCGTCGACCTAGCCAGCGAAAGGCTGGCCGCCCATCACGGAGACCTACCACTGGTCCAAGATCCCGACCTAGTGAAATGCGATTCCAGGGTGAGTGCCCTTCAAGAAACCGAAGAATCTTTCACCCTCAGCCAGATTAACCAATAACTGTCCGTCAGTCAGAGGCGATACTCACAGGTAGCTAATCCAGCGACAAGTCCAAGACGTCAAGGCGTTCGACACCTTCTAGGCCTACCTGCGCAAGTTCATACCCGACTTGGCACCGACACGTGTACGCACCGACTTAGCGCCGGCAAAGAGAAGGCGACCACTCACGTCCTGCCTCTAAGAAACTGACTGCCACCGAACTAAAGACATCGACGCTCGATGGGTCCTCGCCTCACACACCGACGCACACATAACACAACAACACGTCCTACCAAAAAGGTAGTAAGCGAACACTAGACAGGGAGAGTCTTACGGCAAGCGGTATGAGAAATCCTGGCGCCCTGTTGTTGTTGTCCCTCCTCGGCCTGTTGATCCCCTGGTGCGTCAAACGTCGGTACGTTGCACTCCGAGCCTTAGCGAAGATCGGTGTCGTCTCCTTCGCCGCTGCTTACACCCTACTCGCCCTCCTTACCGCCCGACTAGTGCCGACCATACCGTCCTCCGCGATGCCCGGTCTCTCTGCCCTTGGTGCCTGGGTGTCATCCCCCCGAAACGCTGATATCATCTTGAACCCTGCTTCCCTCCTATTAGTGTTGGTCGCTGTGTCTTTGCTCTACAGACACCAACGCACCAAAGAGCATCCCCAGACGCACACGCTGGGGAAGAAACGGCCACGCAAGCAAAGACAGCGCCAAACAGGTTTTTATCTTTTTCTGGAGTCTAATTCCACCAGGGGTGTGGGTGGGTGCGCCGTAACACCACCCATCATCCTTCAAGCTATCGTTGTCGTGGACCAGCCAGCCTTCAGTCAGTCGCGCACCTCTTCTCGCCGCGTTGACCTTCGATGTTTTGTATGAAGTGTGTGTCGCTGGGTAATAAAAAGGTTCAAAAAAGTGTGTAGTAGTGCTGCCATCAACCAAGCTACGGAACTTGGTTCTAGCGTTGGTCTTCCTTTATGTCTTGGCTGCAAGAATGACTAATCAGAATGGTTGATCATGCCGCTGTGTTGGCGTCGGCAAAGATTTTAGTGAGGCACTGGTATGCACAACGCTTGATCTTGAAATCTGGGGGGATAGCGGCGAACACGTTTTCCGGAGTCCTTTCAGGCTCCTCATGGTTGGTGTCCGTGAGGGAGACTTTGAAGTGGTTGTCAGTCTCGCAAGAAATGCTAAATTTTGGACACGCGCACGTGGGGAGGGGTTCGCCGGGTTTCCAGATGCCGGTGCCGCAGGGCGCTCTGTACCAGACGTGCTTGAGCTCTTCCGCGCGGTAGGCTAGCATCTCGGGCGCGTACTTTCGCGTGATTGCTCGTGTATACATTTTCTGAACGACCTGCACGAAGTGTTCGAGTTGTTTCCGGGTACACGCATCGCCGAGGTCCATGCGGCCGCTCATAGCGTTTCGGACCGCGTCTCGTTCCTCGGCGTTCTTGAGCCAGAGTTCTGTCGGTGTATCTAGCGCGTGAGAACCACCGCAACGGACAACGCAGTTCTCGTCGCCCGTGGGACGAAAGATTCGATCGATCATGTCAATCAAGAAACCCAGGCCGCCCGGATAGGTCTCCCATTGGGGTTCAAAGTCAAAGCACTGTGGGTTGCTTACTCCCAAGCCGCGGCACATCAAAGTGCCTTCCCTAGCGCGGCCGCACGTCCGGTTGCGAGGCGCCCACTCTGACCCCAAAGCGCCAAGCCAGATGTCCGTCGTCTCCGGGTTGAAGTCCATGTCCACACACCTGCTAAAGGACGCTCGGAACCGCTGCAAGTCCCATCCAGTCCCGGGGTCCACGAACAGACCAGGCCTATTCAACTCGGCGAAGCTCATCGTCGGAAGCTTGTGACACACGAATGTACTCGGTTCAGTAGGAACTCCCCTAGCAACTGCCTCCAAGTCCGTAGCAGCCATATTCCACTTCTCGCAAACCGTCTTTACTGCGTCCATAAGAGCGCCCCTCGCATCTCTAGCCGCTGTTTGCGCGATGTCGATCGAGGCCTCAGCAAACTTCGCCGCAACATCCTGCTTCGTGACCTCCAAATACGTCTTAAAGAGGTTGTCGGACAGCAGCTGCTGGTACAACACCATTGCCGCCAGTCTGTCAGCTTCCGTAAAGTTGCCAGCTGCAGCGAGGTTGCTGGTTTCCATGGGCTTACCGGTCATCACCAGGTTCTCTACCGCTGTAGTCAAATCGTTACGCGCCTCCGTCAAGGTCGCGACGTTGCCGAAGTGTCGTGGGAACTTGACAACGACGCCGTCTATCACCTTCGGGAAATAATCAGCTTCGATCGCCGCACGTATATCAGCGTCAGCGAGATGGACAGTCTCCTTAAGTTCACTGACCGGCGCCACGTTGCCAGTTCGGCCCCCTGCCGCTGTAGTCAAGGTGTCCACCAGACCCTGCATAAGACCCGGGGCCTCGGTCGTCTGCGCCTGGTACAAACCGTGGGCCATCGGGGCCACGGCGGTGCTGTCGCCAGTGGTGGAGCCATTGCCGGTCAAGTAGCTCTGTATGTTGCTGCAGTAACCCGGTATGCTTTTGCAGAAGCCCTGTGAGCAAAGCCCGTATTGGAGCACCGCGACTACGGTGGCCACGGCGGCGTATTCCAACACTTTTTGACTGACTTTTTGGGACCAGGAGCGGGAATCCGGAACTGTGCCGAGGACCGCGATTTTGTACAAGTCGTTGTATTCTTCTTCGTGCATTCTTTTCGAGTTCGTCTCTTGGGGGTTGAAGTGCTGGTTCAGGAGCAAGTCGTAGTCTTCTTTAGTTACCGGCCGCCATTGCTTTATAAACGGTTGCCAAGTGCCTTCGATGGGTTGC
>NW_011645798.1:21477-22340 GCF_000223845.1 Gregarina niphandrodes | reverse complement strand
TTATAAACGGTTGCCAAGTGCCTTCGATGGGTTGCGCAGATGCCATAGTCCTCGGCACAATGTCCTCAAAGATTCTGTCGGCGACCGGCGGGTCCAACGCGTCGAGTGGATCCTTGGGGGTCACTAAACCATGCCAAATGCTGGTTGCCAAGGAGTCCACGGCACGCTGATACTCAGCCACCCGCGTCTCAAACAGCTCGCTGATGCTCTTCTGTCCACGGTCGTCCTCGGACTCGAACCCGGAAACATTTTCGTCAAGGCACTCGTCGAGGTCTTTGGGCGGCAGCACTATTAGTCGAACGCTATCTTGCGCGATATCGAACTGGGAGCGCGGCTTCGCAAGGTCCTTCCGGTCCGCCATGACCAGAACCTCCAGGGGCTGGTCGCTCTCAAGGCCGTCAATCACAGCCACCTTCGCGGTGCAGCCCTCAAGACTCGTCTGCTCACCACCGTCTGTGTACAACACAGACACCAGCCCACTTAGCTTCAGGCCATTCGACTCTCCGCACACGTTCGTTTTCATCTTAAAAAAAACCAGTCTGTTCGGCTCTACCAGCCCAACCGTTATCGCCGCTGATGCTGTCCCATCCGAGATAGCCGCTTCGGGTAACCAAGCCTTGCAGCCGTCGGGCGTCATTTGTGAGAATTATGGGATTTGCTAGCCACCACCTATACCAAAATGTTGACGACTTAAAAATGAATAATTTGAAGCAAGTCGTAGAACACATTTCTCGTCGAGCAAGAGATGTCGATGATAGGGGCATATGCCCCACGCGAATCACTGTGTTGGAGTAGAGTGCGGGCCCAGGTTGTGCGGGTCCCAGGTTGTGCGGGTCAAGAGGGAGAGCGGCACGGGTGAAGAC
>NW_011645798.1:9088-21457 GCF_000223845.1 Gregarina niphandrodes | reverse complement strand
CTGGTCGCTCTCAAGGCCGTCAATCACAGCCACCTTCGCGGTGCAGCCCTCAAGACTCGTCTGCTCACCACCGTCTGTGTACAACACAGACACCAGCCCACTTAGCTTCAGGCCATTCGACTCTCCGCACACGTTCGTTTTCATCTTAAAAAAAACCAGTCTGTTCGGCTCTACCAGCCCAACCGTTATCGCCGCTGATGCTGTCCCATCCGAGATAGCCACTTCGGGTAACCAAGCCTTGCAGCCGTCGGGCGTCATTTGTGAGAATTATGGGATTTGCTACCTATACCAAAATGTTGACGACTTAAAAATGAATAATTTGAAGCAAGTCGTAGAACACATTTCTCGTCGAGCAAGAGATGTCGATGATAGGGGCATATGCCCCACGCGAATCACTGTGTTGGAGTAGAGTGCGGGCCCAGGTTGTGCGGGTCCCAGGTTGTGCGGGTCAAGAGGGAGAGCGGCACGGGTGAAGACGAGCCAACAGGCAAAAGGACAGAAGCGAAAGGACCGACGGCGTCAAGTCATTGCTGTGTAGAGACCCAAGACGATGACAGCTATTGGATATCCGCTGTGCAGAGACGCGAATTGAAGAGAAACTGTGGCGGACGGTGTCGCGAGGATGAAGTCCCTCGTAGTTGATGCTGTTGGCTGTCCGATCAGATATGTGGAGATGGTGTGTGGTGGATAAGGAATGTGTGCATGTCAGTAGTTTGTGCAAGAGCAGGCGGTCCTGAACTGCACCCTGAGGAAGACAGCAGAGTAGGGGACGTGCACGGGCCGTGAGGGTTTTAGTTCTTTAGTAACCGCCATTGCTTTTATGACGGTTACTTCGCCAAGATGTGACAGACAAGAAGACAGATAGTAATCCGCTAAGCATCCGCACACATCTGTCACACACCTGCGGGGCGTGGGAATGGATTAATGAGCGGAGCACTGAACGTTCGGATTTTAGTTCTTGGGGGAGTAAGGCGCTCTGTGGGAGGTCAGTAGTGCTCGGGAGTGACCCGTGAGGGATGGGGGTGGGTGCCCTGTATGTAACACGCTCCATGGAAGCTCCAGGCACATCGTGAAATGGACATCGTGAAATGGACATCGTGAAATGGAGGTTTCAGGACTCTTAGGAACATTACCGCGAATGAATCGCAAAGAGGGTTCCTGAATGACGATTTTGTCAACGCGGCCAGTACTTCCTTCACGTGCACCCGGTACTTGTTGTTGTTGTCAATGTCGACCGGACAGGACCGGTCATGCCGACCCGGCAGGGTCTGCGATCAGGCTCCGTCGTAGACCTCTGTCGGGTTCCGGATACGGAGCGCCGCCTCTGCGCCTGCCTCATAGGACGACGCGCTGCTGGTAGAATGTGCCTGGTGACAGATTTCACACACCAGAAAACCTGCGTAAGGACGTTCTCGTGTCGGTCTATGTCGGCGGCGGGCGGGACATAGCAACTGGTTTAGACCTTAAGGTCTCCGGTTCGATGCCAGCCGGGTGTGTTACGATTTCGAAAAAAGCTCAATCAAAAAGGACCTGAGTGAGACACTGGTAGAGGCAGCGTTTGATGTCCATACCTGGAGAGTCAAGTATCGGCTTAATTTGCTCTGTGAATTCTCGTCCTCGCTCCATCCTAGAGGAGTCGTCGTATTTGATGTCGAAGCTAGCATCGAGTCTCTCGCCTTCAGCATCTTGCAGTTCGCAAGTAACACTCAGTTTTGGACACACGCAATCGGGGTATTTATCCTGCGTCTTCCAAGTACCCGTTCCGCAAGGAGTTTCGAACCAGAGGCGCTTAAGTTGTTTCTTGTCGGTGATGGACGAGAAGCTGTGTTTTATTGCACTCTCGAAGCGTTGGCGCCCTTCCAAGGTATGAGCATCACCGAGACCCGAACGGTCGTAGAGCTGGCCGACGCGAGGGGCGGCCCTAAAAAGTAGGCTCTCCATGTTTGTTTCCGGTTGGTCACAGCGAACCACACACTCTTCATTGCCAGTGAGATTAAAGATTCGATTAATCATTCCCAACAAAGGCTGTAGACGAGGCCGATTTTTGTCGTCACCGGGGGCGAATTCGAAACATTGAGCGTTGCGAACTTGAAGGTCGCGACACATCAATGTGGCACCGTCCGTGTCACAGATATTATTGAAACGCCATGTGTCGAGTTCCGGGCCGCTGATAACGATATCTGTAGGTTCGGGGTACGAATCCATGTCCACGCACTTGCTACGAGATGCTCGGTAATTTTGTAAGTCATCTCCCGTCTGGGGATCCACGAACAAACCCTTCCTATTTAATCTAGCAAAGTCTACGTACTCGCCAACAGGTAGAGCACCACTGACTGTAGTCGTCTCCTCCATCGTAACTGCCTCCGAAGTAATCGTGCTCAATTCTTCATTAATGGTCTCCACTATCTCCTTGATACCCTCCGTTATCAACTCGTCAACTATCTCACGTGCGTCGATCGGCGAGTTGGTGGTCTGAGTCAAATTGGTAGTCAAATTGGTAGTCTGAGTCAAATTGGTAGTCTGAGTCAAATTGGTAGTCTGAGTCAAATTGGTGTCTGCTGGCTGGAACTCTTGGTTTAATCCTCGCTTGCTTCGGTAGCGATGTCTGGCACGACTACGGGTAAGTTTGGCCCGTCTTTCGGCAGTATCAATTAATCGTTGCATGTTAAGCGTGTGGATATTATCGCAACGAATAAGACATTTTTCGTCGCCTGTTAAACGAAAGATTCTATCAAGCGTGCTCCATAAGGTAAGAAGACCCTTCGGGTGAGTTTCCAACCCAGATACGAACTCGAAACACTGCGGGTTGCGCACCCTCAAGTCGCGGCACATTAGGGTACCAGTATTGTTCCTGCCACATATCTTGTGCTCAGACATCGCGTTAAATAGTCCGGCATCGACCATGACGTCCGTTACCTCCGGCTTTGACTCTATGTTCTCGCACTTGTCAAAAGGGGCGCGGTAATTCTGCAGATCGATACTCAAAATGGGGTCCACAAATACCCCCGTTCTATTCAATAAAGCATAGTCCACCAACTGACCCACAGGTAGCTCATCAAACGGAGACAACGTGGTCGCTGGTGCTGCCGTGGTTGTCGGGATCTCGGACAGGGCCTGTTTTGCAGCCTTGAGCAACTTGTATTTCATTCGGTCAGCATTGTCGCAACGGATGACGCATTCTTCCTTACCTGTAAAATGAAAGATTCTATCAATCACGTCCCACAAGAAATTGAGACCGCGTGGACTATTCGCCTCGCCGGACACGAAGTTGAAACACTGGGGATTACGAACTCTCAAGTTGCGACACATCAAGGTGCCGTTATTCCTTTGACCGCAAAGGTCATGGTCCGAGGGCTTAAGTCGTCGAGTCGGAATCATAACGTCCGTCGGCTCCGGTTCGTAGAACATGTCCGTGCACTTGTCAAATGACGCACGGTACCACTGCAAGTCAGTTTTTGTCTTGCTATCGACGAATACACCCGTCTTATTCAATAAAGAAAAGCTGACCAGTTCACCCACAGGCAAATCTCCCACATGGCTCGCCGTGGGTGTATCCTGCTTCCGTATGGCACTACTCGCCACTCGGCTGAATCTGTTCATCATCCTCTGCCAGAAGTCTGGAGCCTCGGTCGATAGAGCTTGCTGCAGTTGTTGCGCCGTTGCGGATTTGCCAGCCGGGTCATTGCCCACAGCCGGGTCATTGCCCACAGCCGTGCCGTCGGTAACCACGGAACAACCCTTTACGTCGTCCCAGAAACTGTCGGTGACAAACCATTGAATGGCCGCGACTGTAATAGCCACGAAGGCCCATTCCAGCAGTCTCTGACCGATCACGCGGGACCTGGGGCTAGCATCGGGAGCCATGGCTCGTATTGTTAATTTTTGTAACTCGTGGTATTCTGCCTCGTGCATTTTCGAATCTCGGGGGTGACCGAAATACTGCTTCCGTAGCAGGTCGCAGTCGGCGTCAGTGACCGACCGCCACTCTTTGACAAACGGTCGTGGAGCAGTTTCTACGGCTTGTGCCCGTGCCATAGTCCTCGGCATAATGTCTTCATAAATTTGGTCGGCGACACACTTGTCCAACGCGTCCAGTGGATTCTCGGGGGCCACCAAGCCGTGCCAAATGCTGGTTGCAAAGGAGTCCACAGCGCGGTAGTAGTCAGCCGCCCGCGTCTCGATCAGCGCCGCCCGCTCGTCCAGCTCGCTATAGCTCTTCTTGTTGTCCTTCTGTTCACGCTCAGGCATGAAAACATCACCCAGACACTCGTCCAGGCCTTTGGGCGGCAGCACCAGCAGTCGCACGCTGTCGTGCGCCAGGTCGAACTTGGAACGCGATTTTGCAAGGTCCTTCGGGTCCGCCATGACCAGAACCTCTAGGCTGCTCCCAATACCGCCAATCACAGCCACCTTTGCAGTGCACCCCTGAACGCTCGTTTGGTCGCCCCCGTCAGTATACAACACAGACAACAGCCCACTTAACTTCAGGCCAGTCGATTCTCCGCACACGTTCGTTTTCATTTAAACACCTCCCAAAAAAAATTTGATTGACCGCTCAAACGGCCGAGCTGCTCGGACACCAACAAATCCTTCCAGCAGACCAGCTGAAATTGGGCAGGTGAATGGCCGGCTTGTGCCGTGCGCCCCGTTTTGGCGAACAACTCTTTTTCGATGACCACAGTTACGATGCCGCTATACCGATATTCTTCACCCCCGGTCGGGTGGGAGTTGTTACCCCCGGTGTTGTTTGTAGAGCTTATGAGACGGAGTGTTTCGTACCAATGTTGTAGTCGGGTTATAATGTTTGCTCCTCCATTCGGTGGGTGCTGAATACAATCCCGCTCTCTCGCTGTTTCTGCATAGCCGCCACCTCGTCTGCACTGTCACAAGAAGTGGCAACAAGATGAGTGGAGCCACCGACCAGTTAGGATCATTGGGTAAAACACCAAGCGGGCTTCCGCGTGCATTGGTCCAGTTTTCATGGCGACTAAAATATAGCCACGGCAGCATGCTTACCGGCTGGGCTTTCCTGCGTCTTTCGGACGTCCGTCATGCGCTGTCCGCCGCGGGTATGTCTGCTCTGCAGCTTTTGTCCCCACCCGCATCGAAAAGTTCATCCCAGGTGCCTCAGACGGGTGCTCTCCCGCCGCTGGTTCGAACGGCTTCCACTTACCCAGTATCTTCCCCGGTACCACACTTCACAGGCCAATTGAGCCCACAGCAGGATTACGAGCTGGATTGCGTCCCGCGACCCACGAAACAAAGAGCGATTGCTGCGCGTGTGTGCGACGCGCCACGCTGTTGTGTCTGAAAAAAAAAGCTGAGCCGTACGTAAGTCTTAGACGCAAAGTAAACCTGAATGTAGGTTACTCGGCAGTCGAATTGGAAAAGACCGGAGTGAGGCATTGGTAGAAGCAGCGTTCGGGTCGCATCTCCGGTAAGACCCATGAAGAGATTGCAGTGAAAGCGTCCTGACTGGTGGTGCGGTTGGAATTCAATAACTCAAAGGTCTGGTCTGGCTTCCTCGACATTTCGCACGTTATACGAAGCTTTGGACAGGTACACGTGGGTCGTGGCTCTCCGGGTACCCACATGCCACTACCGCAGGGCGCCTTGAACCAGAATGGGCTAAGTTCGTCGTGGTGGAAGGGTAGGGATTTGCTGGAATAAACTTCTGCGTATTTTGCTGCATCATTTTCTTTGACTGCTTCCACGAAACGCTGTAGCCTCTCCGAGCTGCACCCATCACCGTCCAAGACAGGTCGGCTGGCTTCAAATTCTCTGTCCGACACCCGTCGTTGGGCTTCGGCGAGCCGACTGGCGCGGACATCTTCTTTGTCCGAAGGTTGACAACGAAGAATACAATCCTCGTCGCCAGTGGGGTGAAAGATTCGATTGATCATGCCTATCAGAAAGCGGAGACCAAGGGGGCCCTCGTTCCAGGAAGCGAACTCAAAACACTGTGGATTGCTTACTCCCAAGTCGCGACACATCAAGGTCGCGTTGCCCGGCCAGCCACAAACGGCCCAGTTGTTCACCCATGAATCCGGTGTGAGAGGGCCTACCCATAAGTCGCTTCTTTCCGGGTTGAACTCCATTTGTACACATTTTGTCAAGGGCGATCGGTACCACTGCAGGTCCCATCCCGTCCCGGAATCGACGTATGCACCCGGCCTGTTCAACCATGCAAAGCTGGCCTGCGGACGGCTCCTAGGACCACAGCCGAAGCCAGTCTGAGGGACAACCGTAGGATCACCACGCGTTGCCATAGCCTCCGGGTCCCAAGCCGGAGTCAACCTCTCGCAGATCGTCTTTGCTGCCTCGACAAGGGCACTCTTCGCCATGTCGAACGAAAACTGAGGAAGCTCCACGTATTGCGCACCAGTACCCGTCTGCGAGATGTTAGCGACCGCCGCGATTTCTTTTGCAGCGTCGCGGAAGTTGCTGATGACAATGCCCAAGTTGCCTGAAGAGTCGAGAGCCTGCACCAGGCCGTCGGCCACCGGGGCCGTGCCGTTGGCAACGGCGGAGCCGTTGCCAGCGGCGGAGCCCTTCCAGTACCTCTGCACGTTGGTGCACTCGCTATCTGTGCAAAAGGCCCAGCGCAAGGCCACGGCTATAGCTCCGATTACCATGTATTCGAGCCCTCTCTGGCACAACACGGCGGACAGGGAACGCGTTCCTGCCTTCTCAGGACTTGCCGCTCGGAATACAATTTTGTTCAAGTCGTCGTATTCTGGCTCCGAGGTTTGTTCTCCAAGGCTGAAGTGATCCTTCCACAACAAGTCATAATCCTCTTCAGTTACCGGCCGCCACTTCTTAATAAAGGGCCGCCTAGTGCCCTCCAGGGGTCGCGCAGGCGCCATAGTCCTCGGCACAATGTCCTCGTAGATTCGGTCGGCGACTGGCCGGTCCAGTCGGTTCTTGGGCGACACCAAGCCGTGCCAAATGCTGGTCGCCAGAGAGTCCACGGCACGGTGGAAGTCAGCTGCCTGGGTCTCAATCAGCGCCACCCGTTCGTCCAACTCGCTCCTGCTCTTCTTACTGCTCTTCTTACTGCTCTTCTTTTTTTGTCGGCACTCATCTTCAAACATGAACTCGGAAGCATCGCCCAGGCACCCGTCGAGGTCTTTGGGCGGCAACACTAGCAGTCGGACGCTGTCGTGCACGAGATCGAACTTCTTACGAGGCTTCTCAAAATCGTCCTTGTCAGCCACGACCAAAACCTCCAGCAACCCGCGGCTCCCAAGGCCATCAATTATTGCCACCTTCGCGTCGCAGCCTTTCACGCTCGTCTGCTCACCTGTGTCTGTGTACAACACCGACAGGAGCCCACTTAGTTTCAGGCCGTTCGTTGCTCCGCACACGTTCGTCTTCATTGATTCCCTGTTTAAAAAAATCCCCGATTTGATTGGCCACCCAAAAACGGAAAAAAATCCGTTAGCATGAAAGCGTCTCTTAGAGCATGAAAGCCGGCGGTGCGAACCTCTTCTCCGGCAACCAGTACTTTTGCCTGTGGCCGACGGCGTGACATAAGGCCGCAAAGACGGTTGGCGGGAAAAAGACATGGGCAGACCTTCTTCGGTCCGTATAGACCTTCTTCGGTCCGTATAGACCTTCTTCGGTCCGTATAGACCTTCTTCGGTCCGTATAGACCTTCTTCGGTCCGTATAGACCTTCTTCGGTCCGTATGTACACACCGCTGGTTGTTTGCGGTTGTTGGACGGTTGGTTAATCAACATTATAGTTAATCAAAAAGTATCTTGGTGAGGCATTGGTAGAGACAGCGTTTGATTTGCATTCCTGGCATATCGGATATGGGGAGAATGTGGTCTCTGAAGACGCGTCCGCGTACGCTCTCGGACGGGTCGTCATATTCAGCGTCGAAGACAGTATCGAGTCTGACGTGTTGGCGGTCGGCCATTTCGCAAGTAACGCTAAGTTGTTGACACACGCAGTTGGGGTAATCATCCTGGGTAGTCCAAACGCCGGTTCCACAAGGCGCGTTGAACCAGATGTCACTAAGTTCTTCTTTTCTGTCAGCGACAATTGTGGGCGGGTACTTGCTCTTAACTATTTGAACGAAACGTTCAAGAGCCTCCGGGGTCCGAGCAACGCCGAGACCAGTGGTGTCGTAAAGCGTTTCTACACGGTTATCTCGGGAGGCTGCCATGAGCAATTTGTCTCTCATCTTATCTGTATCGTGACATCTCACAATATACTCTTCCCGACCTGTGCGGCCAAAGACTTGACCTAGCTTGAACCACAACGAAAAGAAGGTGCCGTCTTTCACTAGAGGAGTACCTGAGTTCCAGGCATCATCGGAAATGAAGTCGAAACACTGGGAGCTCCGTATTCCTCCAAGACCGCGAGCCAGCAAGGTGGCGTTATTCCCACTACCACAAGGGTCCGTGTCCAACCTCAACGTATGGCCAGGACCCTGCATCAAAATGTCCGTCGGCTGAGGGTTAAAGTCTATGTCCTCACACTTATCGTTGGAAGAACGGTACCTATCCAAACCGGTACCCTTGGTCATCTCTGCTGCCATCTCCAACTCATCACGAATAGCCTTCGCTGCCATTCCAACAGCCTTCGTCACGAAATCCCTCGCTATTGCCTCCGCGGTTTGCGTAGAGTTCGCGGTCGTCTGTGTAGAGTTGGCGGTCGTCTGTGTAGAGTGCGGGGTGGTCTGCGTAGAATTCGGGGTGGTCTCCGGGTAGTTCCCAGTGTAGTAAGGGCCCTGCCTGATGGCAGGGGCCTCCGTGTAGTCACCAGTCTCCGAGTAATCTACAACCGTCGGTTTGACTCTCATCCTGGCCGCCTCTACCAGTCTGTCCTTCATTGCGTCGGCATGGTCGCAGCGAATGACACAGTCCTCTTTGCCTACGAGGTGAAAGATCCTATCAATCATGTCCCACAAGAAATATAGACCGCGTGGATCGTTCGCGTCTCCGGACACAAACTGGAAACACTGGGGGTTGCGCACCCTCAAGTTTTGACACTTCAAAGTACCGTTCTCTCTGCCGCACAGCTCATGGTCAGTCGGCAAAAGTTCGTCGACCCGGTTGTCCATATCGTTCCGTTGCCCTATCATCTCCTGGCATTTGTCCCACGGCGCGCGATACGACTGCAGGTCAATTCCCGTCTTAGGGTCTATGAACAAACCGTACTTATTCAACGAATCTTGCTTCACCCACTGACCCATAGGCAGACGGTTCATCAAGTCCATGGAATGCGTAGAGCTCGGGGCGGTCTGCGTAGAGTACGGGGTCTGCGTCGAGTTAGCGGTCAGCGTAGAGTTCGGGGTGTTCTGCGTAGAGTACGGGGTGGACTGCGTAGAGTACGGGGTGGTCTGCGTAGAACTCGGGGTGGTCTCCGTGGGGTACGGGGTGGTCTGCGTAGGGTACGGGGTGGTTTGCGTAGAGTAAGGGGCCTGCGTAGAGTTAGCGGCAAGCGTAGAGTTCGGGGTGGTCTGCGTAGAGTAAGGGGTGGTTTGCGTAGAGCTCGGGGTGGTTTGCGTAGAGCTCGGGGTGGTTTGCGTAGAGTTAGCGGCAAGCGTAGAGTTAGCGGTGGTCTCCGTAGAGTTCGGGGTGGTCTGCGTAGAGGTGTCGTTCCCCATGATTTTCCACGCTGGTGCTGTCCGGTACAGTTGCATCTCGTCAGCCGGACGTATGTCGGATCTACGGGCAATCACCTTCCGATCCAGCAGATTACTTTTGACTCTCTCGGGGTCATCGCACCGAAGAAAACATTCATCTCCTTTGAGAACAAAGATTCTATCCATCATGTCCCATAAGGAGAAGAGACCGCGTGGATCATCAGGCTGGCCGGAGACAAATTGGAAACACTGTGGGTTTCGAATTTTCAAGTCGCGACAGACCAAGGTGCCGTTCACGTTGGACCCGCAAAGATTGTAGTCCGTCTTGAGAAGTTTTCCCTGGAGATTGATGTCCGTCGTAGCAGCCGGCTCGTTTATCATGTTCGCACACCTTTCACGTGGAGCGCGGAAGGATTGCAGGTCAGTTTTCGTTTTAGGGTCCACAAATACACCGTATCTATCGTATAAATCATGGTTCGCATACCTGCCCAGAGGGAGAGGGGGGATCTCTTTGATGCTGGCAACGTCGCGAACGTGGTCCCCTATCATGGTGTTCCAGCTGTTGAATATTTTGGTTAACAAACTTGGACCCTTGGTCGTTCCCACTTGCTGCAAAGCTTGGGCCATGGTCCCATTAGTTAGTTCGGCCCTACCGCCGTCGGCGCCGCCGTTGCCAGTGGTGACAGAGCCCCTTACGTCATCCCAATAGCTGCTTGTGCATAGCCAGTGCTGGAGGCCCGCGACCGCAACAAACACGACGGCATATTCCAACAGTCTCTGGCCGACGACGAGGGGCCACATGCGCGACTTGGTTTTTCCGGGAACTGTAGAGCGGATCGTAATCCTGTTCAATGCGGCTAAATCGCCGTCCACCTCTAAGTTGCGTTCTGGGCACTCGAAGTGTTGCTTCCGGAGCAAGTTGTAGTCCTCCTCAGTGATCGGTCGCCAGTCCTTAATAAAGGGTCGCGCAGTGCCCTCTACGGGTTGCGCCGGGGCCATTCTTCTTGGCATAATGTCTTCGTAAATTTGGTCGGCGACTGGTTTGTCCAATGCGTACAATCGGTTCTTGGGTGCCACCAAACCGCGCCAAACGCTGGTCGCCAAAACGTCCACGGCACGTCGGTACTCAGCCGCCCGCGCCTCAAGCACTGCCGCCCGTCCGTCCAACTTGTTGTTCTTCTGTCCACGCTCGGACTCCAACACCGGAACTTTGCCCAGGTACTCGTCGAGGTCTTTGGGCGGCAGTACTATTAGTCGCACACTATCTTGTGCAAGGTCGAACAGCTTACCCGGCTTCGCAAGGTCCTTCGGGTCCGCCACGACCAGAACCTCCAGCAGCCGACCGCTCTTAAGGCCGTCAATTACTGCCACCTTCGCGTCGCAGCCTTGCACGCTAGTCCGCTCACCTCCATCAGTATACATCACAGACAGTAGCCCGCTTAATTTCAGGCCGCTCGATTCTCCGCACACATTCGTCTTCATTGATTCTCCTTTAAAAAAAAAAATTGATTGACCAGCTTCTCAGAAACGAAAGAACCCGTTACAGTCGCCAACGGGGTTTGGCACCAGGACAGGGTTTTTCTTTGTGGCACTGGCATCTCGGACGATACCTGCCGGGTGTGACCACCGACATTATCGTGTGTGCTGGCCCTCGAACATTGCTTGTTTCGAAATTCTTAAGACTGAAAACCACCACCTATTAATACCACGCCTTATGGGAGCGTAAGGCTTTACGAGCGTAAGGCTTTACGAGCGTAAGGCTTTACGTCGACTCGCTAACTTAAAGTGCGTACGACCAACACCGCAAACGGCCACGCGATATGCAGAAATGAAATGAAGATGCGTATGTCGCCGCCCACCAAGTTCCGGTCTGCGGCCATTGACTCAATTCTGCCCCCCCCTACGTCAATTGACCATGGTGTGTCGTCATATCGAACTCTTCATAACAGTGAGCCAGTCATATGCTTACGGCTGGTAACCGTGGGCCATCACATATGCTTCGCATATGGGCCATCACATACGGGGCATCGTGCATGGCACATCAGACGCATCAGGGTTGTTGTTCCCCTACCCAAGAACCTAGAAGTCAATCATTCATACATTCCTTGTCGCCTTTTTCACGATCAAAGATTCTATCAATCATGTCTCACTGGGGGTTGCGTACCATCAAGTTTTGACACATCAGAGTACCATTATTCTCCCTGCCGCAAAGCTCGTGGTCCGTCAACATAAGTTCTCGAACTTTTACGTCTGTCTTCGCCCGGTTATAAAACATATCCACGCACACGGCGTTCGGCGCGCGATACGACTCCTGCTTCACCCACTGACCCATAGGTAGACGGTTCACGAGATTCGGAGCCTCGGTCGTCAACACTTGGTGTAGGCCCTGGGGCACGGGGACAGTGCCGTTGCTAGGGGCGGAGCCGTTGACGGCCAAATAGCTTTTTACGCCGTCCCGGCTGTTGTGTGCGGTAAAACCGTATTCGATTGCTGCGACTACTGCGGCCACGACGGCGTATTCCAGCACTCTCTGACAGACCACTCTAGATCGGGAGCACGGCTTGGGCTTTTCGGCAACTGTGGCAAGGATCACAATGTTGTTCAAAGCCATCAAGTCGTTGTATTCTGGCTCATGCATTTTCGAGTTGACTTCTTGTGGGCTCAAGTGTTGCTTCCACAGCCACTTGCTTCTCCGCACGCGTTCGTTTTCATTGAAAAAAGTTTACTTGATTTACCTCTCGGGGAAATCCGCTGCTCGGGGGTCTGTCGGA
>NW_011645798.1:5322-9068 GCF_000223845.1 Gregarina niphandrodes | reverse complement strand
TCGTCAACACTTGGTGTAGGCCCTGGGGGCACGGGGACAGTGCCGTTGCTAGGGGCGGAGCCGTTGACGGCCAAATAGCTTTTTACGCCGTCCCGGCTGTTGTGTGCGGTAAAACCGTATTCGATTGCTGCGACTACTGCGGCCACGACGGCGTATTCCAGCACTCTCTGACAGACCACTCTAGATCGGGAGCACGGCTTGGGCTTTTCGGCAACTGTGGCAAGGATCACAATGTTGTTCAAAGCCATCAAGTCGTTGTATTCTGGCTCATGCATTTTCGAGTTGACTTCTTGTGGGCTCAAGTGTTGCTTCCACAGCCACTTGCTTCTCCGCACGCGTTCGTTTTCATTGAAAAAAGTTTACTTGATTTACCTCTCGGGGAAATCCGCTGCTCGGGGGTCTGTCGGAGTTTTAATCGCTCAATCCGTCCCGATTGCCGTTCTTGCTGGTGTCGACGGGCCACACCGACGAATGCTGTGGTCAATCAGAAAAGACTTGAGTGATGCCTTGGTAGACGCAGCGTTTCAAAGTCATGCCTTGCAACCAACCCAGGTGCGCGGTTTGCATGCTTGCTCGAACTTTTGGAGTCCTTCGATTGTATTGGCATCACCGTCGAGCCTTTTCATGGGGGTAGGTAGCGCGGATCGGGGTTGAAGTCCATGTCCACACACTTGGAGAAAGGCGCGCGATACGACTGTAGATCAGTTCCCGAGTCCGAGTCCACAAACAAACCTGGCTTATTCAATGAAGCAAAGTCCACGATACGGTCCATCGGCACAACACTACCGAGTTTAGTCAGGAAGTCAAAGACTCTTCGCAACTGCCTCCTCATCCGAACTCGATTTACAGAAGTCTTCATGGACAGTCTTCACCGCCCCCTTAAGAGCCTCCATTGCAAATCTGGCCATTCCAATCTTGTCCGGAACATCGCGGGATCTAGGTCTCCTCTGGCTGAATACAAGCTTCGATTGAGCAGTTTAGTCTTTATTGTATCCGCATGATCGCAACGAATAACGCAGTCCTTGTCGCCTTTTTCACGACCAAAGATTCTATCAATCATGTCCCACAAGAAATATAGACCGCGTGGATCCTTCGCGTCTCCGGACACGAACTGAAAACACATGCGTACTATCAAGTTTTGACACATCAGAGTACCATTATTCTCCTTGCCGCAAAGCTCGTGGTCCGTCAACATAAGTTCTTGGACTTCTATGTCTGTCTCCGCCGGGTTATAAAACATATCCACGCACACGGCGTTCGGCGCGCGGTACCCCTGCAGGTCAATCTTCGTCGCACGGTCCACGAACAAACCAGTCCTATTTAATAGAGCATACTTCACCACCTCACCGACGGGCAGACCGCGGTCGGTTTGCGGTGTAAAGTTAGCGGTCTGCGTAAGGTTACCAGCCGTCGTCGCGTTGCCTGTTTCCTGTGCCAGCTTACCAAATCGACAAACACTTTGTGCAAAAGGCCTGGTGCTTCGCCTGTCCGGACCTGATGTAAGCCCTCGGCCAATGGGCCACCGGTGCCGTTGGCTGGCGTCGTGCCGTTCTGGGAGCTCCGTACGTCGTTCCAGTAGCCGTCTGAGGCACACCAACGTTCGAAGAGCCCAAGTGCGACCGCCACGGCGGCGTATTCCAGCGCTTTCTTGCAGAGCACGCTAGGCCAGGAACGCTTGGGCTTCCCGGAAATTGTGGCGAGAAACGCAATGTTGTTGAAAGCGATAAAGTCGTCGTACTCTGCCTCGTGCATTTTTGAGTTGACTTCTTGGAGCTTGAAGTGCTGCTTCTGGAGCAAGCCGTAGTCCTCTTTAGTGACCGAGCGCCATGCCTTTATAAAAGGTCGCGAAGGGCCTTCTACGGCCTGCGCCGGCGCCACAGTCCTCGGCACAATGTCCTCGTAGATTCGGTCGGCGACTGGCTCGTCCAACGCGTCGAGGGGATTCTCGGGCGCCACCAAGCCGTGCCAAAGGCTGGTCGCCAACGAGTCTACGGCTCTGTGGTAGTCAGCCGCCCGTTGATCCAGCTCGCTGTCCTTCTGCTGGCGCTCAGACATGAACTCGGAAACGTCGCCCGGGCACTCGTCGAGGCCTTTGGGCGGCTTCTCGAGGTCCTTCGGGTCCGCCACGACCAGAACCTCCAGCGGCTTCCAAGACCGTCAATCATCGCCACCTTCGCTACGCAGCCCTCAAGACTCGTCTGCTCACCACCGTCAGTGTACAACACAGACAAGAGCCCACTCAACTTCAGGCCGCTCAATTCTCCGCACACACTTGTTTTCATTGACACCCCAAAAAAAGCCACCAACGCCAAGAAGGCTCCCTCCCTCCACACCCTTCCTTACACGGCCGACCTCCTCCGTCTGCGACGCCTTAGACTGTGGAAGGTTATCGTGAATGGTCGTAATGTCGCACGATGACCTTCCACAATATGAGCAGATCATCGGTGCCTGATCGATCAGCGTCCGATCGGTGGCCAAGGACACGCTGGTACTCAGCCGCCCGCTCGTCCAACTCGCCCTTGTGGTTCATTTGATACTTATTCACCGACACCACTAACAGCTGTTGTCTTTGGATACGCCTTTGTTAACTAGCCGTTACTATTCTTCCCACTGGAACGAAAGGAGCGATTGTCAGGCACCCAAATGCCGGTGCCGAAAGACGCTTTGAACCAGATGCGATCCCAATCTTCTCGGGGGGGGGGGTATATCTGCTTGCACGAAGTGTTGAAGCCCTTCGGGGGTACACGCATCGCCAAAGTGCCTCCTGCTGCGAGGGAACCCATCGGCGCACTGAGTTGCGAGATTTTTCAGCGATCTGCAGCAATTTCGCTCCTAACACACGAGCATCCTTACAGCGAACAAAACACTCTTCGTTGCCGGTCAAAGGGAAGACTCGCTGCACCATGTCCCACAACGGGTTGAGACCACGGCGGCTTTTGCGATCGCCGGACACGAAGCTAAAACACTGGGTGTCAGGCATGGCTCCTAGATTTCGGCACATTATGGTGCCATTATTTCACACATCATAGCACTGTCTTCCGGCCACCGATTAAACCCCGGAGCTCCCAACCATACGTCCCTTGGTTCCTGGTTGAAGTCCATATCCACACACTTCTCAAACGGCCCACGGAACCATTGCAGATCATACCCCGTCACGGGGTCCACAAATAAACCGGGGGCCTATTCAATGAGGAAAATTTCGTATGCTTGGGAAAACACCTACTCACAGGATAAGCGTTCGTAGTAGCCTCACCATCGGAAGCCGCCGTGATCAACTCCTCACCGACAGTCTTCTCAGCTGCAAATTTGGTCGCCGCCGAACAGGGACCACGTTGTGTCCTCCGGTCACGTTGTGTCCTCCGGTCACGTTGTGTCCTCCGGTCACGTTGTGTCCACCGTGACCACGCTTTGCGTAGAGTAAAGGGCTTGCGTGGAGTTCGGGACCTGCGTAGATCTAACAGTCTGCGTAGAGTTAGCGGTCTGCGTAGAGTTCGGGGCCTCCGTAGAGTTATGGCTCTGCGTAGAGTAAGGGGTCTGCGTAGAGTAAGGGGTCTCCATGTACTTAGCGGCCTGCGTAGAGTTAAGGGTCTGCGTACAGCTAGCGGTTTGCGTAGAGAAAGGGGCCGGCGTAGAGTTACCGGTCTGCGTAGAGTTAACGGTCTGCGTAGAGTTAACGGTCTGCGTAGAGTTAACGGGTCTGCGTAGAGTCAACGGTCTGCGTAGAGTTCGGGCCTCCGTAGAGTTAA
>NW_011645798.1:4180-5154 GCF_000223845.1 Gregarina niphandrodes | reverse complement strand
GTGTACTTAACGGTTTGCGTAGAGTCAACGGTCTGCGCAGAGTTCGGGGCCTCCGTAGAGTTAAGGGTCTGCGTAGAGTAAGGGGTCTCCGTGTACTTAGCGGCTTGCGTAGAGTTGAGGGTCTGCGTAGAGCTAGCGGTCTGCGTAGAGTTAGCGGTCTGCGTAGAGTTCGGGGCCTCCGTAGAGTTACGGGTCTGCGTAGAGTAAGGGGTCTGCGTAGAGTAAGGGGTCTCCGTGTACTTAGCGGCCTGCGTAGAGTTAAGGGTCTGCGTAGAGCTAGCGGTTTGCGTAGAGAAAGGGGCCGGCGTAGAGTTACCGGCCTGCGTAGAGTTAACGGTCTGCGTAGAGTTCGGATCAAAGAATCTAGCTGAAGTTATGATCCGACTGAACAGCCGTTCTTTCATTGCGTCGGCATGGTCGCAACGAATGACACATTCCTTGTCGCCTTTTTCACGACCAAAGATTCTATCAATCATGTCCCACAAGAAATATGGACCGCGTGGAACGTTCGCGTCTCCGGACACGAACTGGAAACACTGGGGGTTGCGTACCATCAAGTTTTGACACATCAGAGCACCATTATTCTCCTTGCCGCAAAGCTCGTGGTTCGTCAACATAAGTTCTCCGACTTCTATGTCTGTCTCCGCCCGGTTATAAAACATATCCATGCAGTCGGCGTTCGGGGAGCGATACGACGGCAGGTCAATTCCCGTCTTAGGGTCTACGAACAAACCGTACCTATTCAATGCATCTTGCCTCACCCACTGACGTATAGGCAGACGGTTCACGTTCGGGGTCTGCGTAAAGTTTGTGGTGCCGCTCACGAAGCTCTCTATCACTGTGGTAACGTTGTCCACCAACTTCTGCACGAGATTCGGAGCCTCGGTCGTCAACACTTGGTGTAGGCCCTGGGGCACGGGGACAGTGCCGTTGCTAGGGGCGGAGCCGTTGACGGCCAAATAGCTTTTTACGCC
>NW_011645798.1:3309-4160 GCF_000223845.1 Gregarina niphandrodes | reverse complement strand
GGCCAAATAGCTTTTTACGCCGTCCCGGCTGTTGTGTGCGGTAAAACCGTATTCGATTGCTGCGACTACTGCGGCCAGGACGGCGTATTCCAGCACTCTCTGACAGACCACTCTAGATCGGGAGCTCGGCTTGGGCTTTTCGGCAACTGTGGCAAGGATCACAATGTTGTTCAAAGCCATCAAGTCGTTGTATTCTGGCTCATGCATTTTCGAGTTGACTTCTTGTGGGCTCAAGTGTTGCTTCCACAGCAAGTCGTCTCTAGTGACGGACCGCCACTTCTTTATAAATGGTCTCGAAGTACTTTTTACGGCCTGTGCCGGGGCCATAGTCCTCGGAATAATGTCTTCGAAGATTCGATCGGCGACTGGTTGGTCCAAGGCGTCGAGGGGATTCTTGGGCGCCACCAAGCCCTGCCAAATGCTGGTCGCTAAGGAGTCCACAGCTCGGTGGTAGTCAACCGCCCTTGTCTCAAGCAGCCCCGCGCGTTCGTCTAGCTCGATCCTGCTCTGCTTCTTCTGTCGACGCTCGTTCTCGAATTCGAACGCGGGAAGATCGCCCAGGCACTCGTCTTTGGGCGGCAGCACCAGCAGTCGCACGCTATCCTGCACGAGGTGGAACCTCTCAATCGGCTTCTCAAGGTCCTTTGAGTCCGCCACGACCAGAACCTCTAGGGGCGGGCAACTCTTGAGGCCGTCAATCATTGGCACCTTCGCGGTGCAGCCCTCAAGATTCGTCTGCTCACCCCCATCAGTGTACAACACAGACAAGAGCCCGCTTAACTTCAGGCCACTTGCTTCTCCGCATACGTTCGTTTTCATTGAAGAAAGTTTACTTGATTTACCTCTCGGTA
>NW_011645798.1:0-3178 GCF_000223845.1 Gregarina niphandrodes | reverse complement strand
GGGGGGGGGGGGGGGGGGAATCCGCTGCCCGGGGGTCCGCTGCTCGGGGGTCTGTTGGAGTCCCAACCGCTCAATCCGTCCCGATTGCCGTTCTTGCTGGTGTCGACGGGCCACGCCGACGAATGCTCTGTCGATCCTTGTCAATCAGAAAAGACTTGAGTGATGCCTTGGTAGACGCAACGTTTGAGCACCGAACTATGCCAGGCGAAAGGGCCGAAGGTGAAGCCGAAGGGCACGTCGCCGGTGTCGAAGAAGTCGACAGACGTGCTCCTCGCCATGACTTCTAGCCTACGACAATCTCCACCGCCAAGTGCAAGTCAACCAGAAGCGCAATGTCAAGCGCCGAGTGAGACAAGCGAGCGGAGACTACACACTCAATGCCAGAGCCGACGTGGGAGGAGGATACGCCTAGTGACTATCTGGTGATAATGTGTCGGCATCATTAAGCCGGTACAAGTATACAGCACTTCAACCGGTAGGAGCCAACCGGCACAAAATGTTAGTAAGTGGTAGGAGTATATCGGGTCAGGTCAACGATGGCCGGTTGAAAGTGATCGAGTGCGGTTGCTGGAAAAAGCTACCCTACTCAGTCACCGACAGACAGCAGGAAGCTGGAAAAATATGGTTTAACGAGGTTGGTTGTATACGAGGCATTCGTAGTCGCATTCGTAGAAAGTGCGTGATGGAGTTTTCAGATCATCGAACGCTTGTTTCAGCTTTCCGCCAACGACAGTGGAACCATTCCAGTATGCACCAATCCGTTTGTCGGACACATCACAGTCGACACGACCATAATCGCAGGTACAATCTCGGACATCCTTGAGTTCCGATTCAGGGCAGCCATCCCCGCAAGAATTGGAACATTCCGGCACGACAGTGAAAAGCTTGACGAGTTTACCGAGTATTTTTTCCACGTAGCCATATTCAGTCAGTTCGGTGTCGGTCAGCTCGGTGTCGGGCACGGCAGGTGGCCCCCGGATGATTCTCTCGTGGTATACATTGCTGCAGGCAGTCTCACACCATTTGGGGTTCTTCTCCTCCAGGACTTGTTGCATCACCTCGACCATATCGTGCCCGTAGGCCTCAGTACCGAAAGACCAACAGTCCGGAAAAGCGCCACGCCGCACCTCATTACAAAGAAGCACTCCGGACTGATCACCTTTACACCGGGTCCATGAACTTGTTGGCGACCGCCGGTATGACTCAGCCGTTCTTAGCCGACCGATAAAGCGATTTACGTAGTACCAGCACGTGTGTTCGGCCACACGCAAAGCAGTTAGGTTCACACGCGGCACGCCCACGGTGCTTACTAGGTCGTGGACGGTGCCAGCATCTTTTGTCTTTGTAACTTCGTTCACGGCAGTCGTGATCATGTCTGAGAAAGTTTCAGTCTTCGTTTCCAGCGATGAGGACGACTGGCTAGTATTCCATAATCCCGTAACACCTACCGTAGAGGACTCTTCAACCGGTCCCCATAAGGACTCGTTCCCTTCTATTGGTCCCCATACGTTGGTAACCATCGTCGACGCCAGTTCCGTCAGTTGCTCGCCGAGAGACTGCTCCTGGAAACCATTCGTGCTGAAACCATTCGTGCTGAAACCATTCGTGCTGAAACCATTTGTGCTTTGCGTCGTGTCTGAATCTCTCGCCACCAGCATTGCCCCAAATGTTGATGAACAATTAGCAGGGGCGGTCGGTGTCACTGGGCCGTTGGGCATAAATTTCACCAGCATTGCAACTAGGGCGGCCGCTGAACCGATGAGAACACCCAACCCCACGTCACTCTTCCAGTGATACTGGAGGGACCACGGCTTCAAGGGTGGCTCGCGGCGAAGCACCGTGCGGTTATAAGGACTGCCGGAGACCGCCTTTCTGAGGGGTTTCGGGACGTTCTCAAGCACGAAGTCCCTCTGGAGTTGCTCCATCAGACGAATGTTCTCTACTATGAGCTCGGTATTTTCAGGAATGACGTTTTCTCCTTCTTCTGGAACCAACGTTCGTTGCTGCTGAACAGCGATCAAATTCTTGCCAAAAATGTTGCAGTAAAGTTCATGCAGACACGCCAATTTGAGCCCCCGATCATGCACGAATATGTTGTCCACCATATCCTCAACCTTCTGGGCCGCTATGCAGTCAATCATGGTCACTTCCGCAGCGTCACGATGAAGAAACGTAAATGCATGAGAGTCCCTCAACAAGTCGAACTTTCTCGTCTTCTCGAATCGCTCGAACGCCTCCTTAGGCGCCACCACTAACGCCTGCGAAGGTTTCACACCCTGGCACGCTACTTGCGCCCACCTCACCTCACATCCAGCCAAATCCGGTAAGCACCCGTTGTCACCATTGATGATAGCTGCAAGCAGCCCACTACCTAAATTCGACTCTGTTGAAAAAACAGTTCTCATGAAAAAATTTTCGACCCCCCAAAAAATCGCTGGGTGGAGCGTTGTGGATATACCACAACTCCTCAGTACAGGTGTTTCGAAATGCGCCTGTCACTGTCTTGTTTTTTCTGGCAAACAATGATCCCGCGGAGACGTCGTGGCGTCCCAGCCACTGCGAGCTTGCTGTGTCGTACTAGTCGGCTGCTGACGTGGTGCTGCTTTCGTCGTGGGGAGAGTCCTCGGTGTAGGTTGTGGTAACTTGCATTGCTGCGGTTTCTGACTCTCGGACAAAAAGGCGAGACAAAAAGCTTCGGCGGGCGAGACATAACAACTGAAGGCCGACCTCGCCCACTGACATACCAACACGCCCCCTCGGCCTCTCAGTTGAAGGGTTGTATCATCCCTAAGAACTCATCCCAGTTGGCTTCTGTCCTCATGCCAACGTCGGCCGTTCCCCGCCCGTTCTCGGCCTGCTCCTCCAGCTCGCGCTGCCCTGAGACGTACTCTTGTGTTGCCCACCGCAGTAGTGGATCCGCGCTCAGCTTGAACCTTCTCACTTGGTCTTTGTGAGCCGTGACCGTCCACCCCGGCACGTCGCACCTTTCTGCCACCACCTGCGTTTTCCTCAACTCTGTTACCCTCATTGGTAGCGACCACGCGGTGTGCGCCCAAGCTGGTGTCTTCGGTCCTCCCCCGGCGTCTGCATGTGACCCTGGCTCCATCGAGACTACTACTACTTCTCCTACCCGTAGGTCATCCGCGCCCGACTCCTCGAGCGGCCTATCTGCGAGCAT
>NW_011645797.1:171514-175272 GCF_000223845.1 Gregarina niphandrodes | reverse complement strand
TGCTCCTTGGCTCGAGCTAGAAGATGGGTCTTATATTGTAGAGAGCAAGGCGATCTTGATGTACGCTGCAAACATGGCAGATCTTATCCCCAAAGATCCGGTAGAAGCGGCCGTGGCTGAGCAGGCCTGCAGCATCATAGAAGCTTGCTATGGTCCGATTCGAAACATATACACGAATACAGAAGTGGACAAGGCGAAGATTGAACTGGCAGAGAAGATGAGTGTTGCCGATAAAGTGATTGCCACCAGGCAATCAGACTCGACTGGCTTTATCTCCAACGCCGGATTTTCTTACGCCGATCTCTTTGTTTTCACAGTCATCGAGGGACTCATTACCCGACTCCCGGATGCCATGAAGTTGGATGATTACCCCCACCTGAAGAAGGTCCACGAGGTTGTTAAGGCATACCCTAAAGTCGCTGAATACTACAAAAGCCGCCAGTAATTTTTTTGTTCAGACATGGAGCACTCAATTTGGAGCAAACGTTTCTGTAAAATGGCCACAAGCCTGTGGTGGTATCCCGAAATGCATCACAGGCATGGTTTGCGAACCTTCGGTTGCTTCTTATAAAGTTTGCCTCAATTAACGACAGGGCTGGAATCCGATGGGATGTTTGGTGAGTGCAACCACCCGTCACTCAGCTGTAAATTGTGGAGTTGAGTCCTATCGGGCGTTTAAAAGAGTGTGACGACTTTACCTCTCTACAACGTACATACGCCGTCGGTTCCCGGCGTCTAATTTGGCTGTCTCGAACGAGATAATAAAAAGTGTTATTTTAGTAGACCTTTTCGCTGCATGAACAGGTGGGGTAGAGACCCACCGGTCTGGTATCCCATTCTTACTACGGACAGTAGCTGGGATTGGAGTCCTGTCTATGAGATGCTGCTAACGGTTATCTAATATGGAAGGAGATGGAAGGAGACGAAACCCAAAAGCGACCTCCACTGTCGAAACAGTCCCCAATGAGTTGTATTGCAATACAAGTCACAGGTCAGTGATGGGAACAAGTGGGACCGTCCCAGAACACCCAGTTGCAGTCGAGAGCTTTTTAACAGGAATCGTCGGACGCCTCGTTATCAAGACCACCCGGTAACCGCCTGTTTTGTCGGGATTACGAATGGACCAGAGATTTTCTCGGTCGTATGGCGCCTCTCGAAAGCTGGGAGGCTGCGTGGCGTCTGTCTGAGCTCTTTTTTCGCGGCCCGCGGCTATGGCATCAGCCTTGCTTTCGTCGGTCGGCCCTGAACCTGGCTGGAAGCTTGCCTCATATCTCATCTGCCCACTTCTCGGGCGCAGGAACACTTCTTTGTTTCTCTCTAGCACTTCCCACAGCGTGACGCACAATCCACGTTGTAACGCCGGAAGAGTAGTCTGTAACGCTCTTCGACCGGCTGCACTTCAAGAGCGGCGCACACCCAGGAGTCCACCGCATGCGACGGCAATTGCAAGCCCAGTATTTCTGGCCAAACCTTTGTCGCGACATCGAACAGTGGACGAGAGAATGCTTGCACGCCTGAATCTGAGGTCAACAGTTGCGAAAGACGTCGGCTCACTCTCGCGGCCATTCTTCAACGAACTCATCTCGTTCGACCTACTCGGCCCGCGGGCAGTAGGAGGAGTTACCTACCACATCGTAGTCGTCATCGACCATGCCATGAGGTACTTACAAGTCCAGTGATACACGACAAAAGCGCACACAGTCATCCAATGGCAGTCCTCGTAGACGGCGGTAGTGAGATAAACTGTCAGTTCTTCCAGCCAGTCATGAACGAGTGGCGACGCAAGGTGTACGTAACCTCACCCTACCGACCGCAAGGCAACGGCGTAAATGAATCCAGCCACCGAGCGCTGAGTAAAGCCCTCCGGGTCACTCGTCGTACAACACTCATCGAGCTCAAGGAAGCGTTGGCTGCTTCCGTACCAGCTCACAACTCCAGGCCTGATTGGGACCGAGGCCAGGCACTCCAACGAAGTGCCGGTCGTGTACCCAGAACAGGCCCGACTAGACGCACTACGAGAACTAAGGTTCCCGACCGCGCTGTAACTGGCCAGCGAAGTATTTCATCGAGAGCCAGATTTATCTAAAGGACAGTCGACAACTGACTTCCCAGTGGGCTCGCTAGTGTTATACAAGCTGAACGAGAAGTCCCCGAAGAGCCATGAAGGAGCGAGGGGACCATTTATCTAGCGACCTGTATGGTCAGTGCCGTGCGTGGTATCCGCCCACGAACATGGGAGTTTGAAAGTGAATCCGGTAGGGACGCCTGATGCCCCCACCGCTCGCGTAAGCTGTAGGGATACCCCATGGCCGTACGCTGAGAACAGCCAGGCCGCCGCCAGTACTTTACTGCGGGAAGGTAACGCTTCGGAGGTCACTGTGAAGGAAGACATGAGTCCCCGCAAGAGACAACGCCCGCCAGATCACCCTGTGCAAGTAATCGACATCTTTTCCGGTGATCACGTGGAGGAGGCGTGAAGTGTCACAGTGCGTCTCCGAGGATTTGGATTATATCGGGTTGGCCGGTACCGACAATAGATTTGAAAACGAGAGGAATTAAAAAGGGGAGAATCACTAACACTATGACCCACAAAGGAACGTCCGACTCCGACCTCGCAGATAGCTCAACCCGTATCCTGACAGCGGGCCCACTCCACGCAGTGAGGTGGGTGGTGCATCACGAGTATTCAGCTGATCCGGCGTTGTTATGTCGAATAGTCCGCTGCTGGCGTGGTGCTGCCTGCGTCGTATCTCTCGGTGTTGATTGTGCTAACTTGAATTGCTACGGTCCCGCTATTCGACAAAAAGCTTCGGCGGGCGAGATATAACAATTGAAAGCCGACCTTGCCCACTGACATACCAACACGCCCCCTCGGCTTCTCAGTTGTATCATTCCTAAGAACTCATCCCAGTTGGCTTCTGTCTTCATGCCAACATCGGTCGTCTCCCGCCTGTTCTCGGCCTGCTCCTCCAGCTCACGCTGCCCTGAGACGTACTCTTGGGTTGCCCACCGCAGTAGTGGATCCGACTCTGGCTGGCTTTTGGCCCCCTTCTCTAATGGTAGGACAAACGGCCCACACCATGTCCTTGCGGCGGAGGAACCATTAATTTGTTGGCCGTCTTGTTGCGTTAACAATGGGCTACCCAACCTCAATATCGCACAGATTGCACTTCGCATATATCTCAGCCGGCAATTGGCCCTTTTGTATAAATCATCGTCACAGGAGGCCTTGCAAATTGATAGGTGGAGGAAGCACGGGAGCCACCTGCTCGTCAATCCCATCCACACCAGAGTGGGCTAGTAAGGTTATTCTTTGCTCTACCTTAAAAAAGCCTGGAGCTGTCCAAGAAATGGACAAAGTTGCTATACGTGTCCCTCCATCCCATTTCTTCAGCCCAATACGGCAGCGTCGGGTCGTAAACCAGCTCGTCTGGCGGCAGGTATTGGACCTAGAAATCTGTCTGAAGAGCGACATTATCAAAGCCCCCGGGGGAGCCTATGTTCTCATCGTCGGCCAGTGAGATAGTTGGCCGGTGCTCGGGAGCGTAAACCGGTAGCTGGCTGCGAGTGTTGTGGATGACTGGGTGTTTAAGCGGAAGGTCAGGGCCGGTTACGGAGCCATTCGAGCAGTGAGCGATAGAGGAACCGGGACAGCGGGCGTGACAGAATCCGGAGGAGGTGGAGACTACGATGCGCCCTCGCCTCCACAGGTACGAATGAATTGAATTCCCCCCCCCCCCCCCCCCCCCCCCCCCCCC
>NW_011645797.1:149922-171156 GCF_000223845.1 Gregarina niphandrodes | reverse complement strand
CGGTGTGCCCTCGCCTCCGCAGGTACGACACGGAGACAGGGCGGACTGTTCCGCACGGAGCTCTCGCTGCAACCACTGCGGCAGCATAGGACACTGGAGAAAGGTGTGTCGGACCACGGCCACCAGGATGCCTACTGCAATCCGTCGACCTCAGTAAAGGGAACTCGGTCATATTCGTCACAAGCCATAGGTCGTAATGCTCATCCCGGCCGTAGTGCTTCGCGGATGGAGATAAATTGGCGGCATGGTGATCGGGCGCGAGCGGACGAGACCCGGAACAGGAACGAGCGGATGAGACACCGAACAGGAACGAACAGGAACGCAAGCAAGACGAGTTATTTACCCGGCGACGGACAACCGGATTCATTTTCACGAACCGGGCTGAACAGTGTCTACCAGAAACGCATGGCGGGAAAGGACGGTAATGACTTGCGACTGTTTGTAAAAACGGATTTTTTTTGGAGTATATGAATGAGGTGTTTGAGTGCAGGTGCCTGTGTTGAAAGAAGTGTGTTGCTTGTGGGTGCTGTCCTGACTTGTGAGGTGGGTGGCAAGCGGGTGGATATGGTGAAGGCTCTTGAGTCTCTGAAGCCTTGGGATGAAATGAGTGAGGTGATGGGTGCTGGTTTTAAGCTTATCGCGCAAGTCCCCGACCTGGTAGTTGGGTTGCCCGGAGAGGTACACGAAGAACTGTCGAAAGCGGAGCTGAACGCCCTGCACGCCGCGGTGCTGTTCGACCGGCGACTACGTGCCGTAATTATCGTGGCCGGGAGCCACTGTCTGTATGCGTTGGAGCAAGTGATTCAGGCACACCCTGATACTTGCGGAATAACACCCGAGCTGGGGCACGCCATTCGGGAATGGGTAACGGCGTTTCGGAACCGCGTCGGACCGGCGTACCACCCCTACCCGGCTACCGACGCTACCCGAGTCGCAGACCTAAAGTTCTTTCTACTGCGGCTTTCCCGAGTCTCCGTAAGAAACATAAAACACTTCAATACATGCACCATACCCATCCTCCAACCCTGCAACCCAGACGCTGTCTTGCCCGATGTCTGGCAACGGGCCCAAGCCGAGCTTGGGTCCGTCATTGAAGGGGAAGTGCAGGAAGTCTCAGCCGTGAGCTCGGACGAATACAAACAAAGGATGGGACCACTAGCGATAGCCGGCCTCGCCGCTCCGAAACCAACTACTGCTCCGGTGACTCGACATGTCCATTTTTCATGACGGGTTTTTGAAAAGAACTCTGTCTGGTCCATACTCTTTAAATAAGTCAAGAAGGCTCCTGATTCAGCCGTAAAGCCCTTTCCGTTCGGGGAAAGAGCTTCTGTAATAGGCCAGCGTGTGTAGGCCAGCAAGAGCGCTATCGGCAAGGTCGTCTCACTCCTTCCGATCTCGTCAAGCATTCAGTGCTGGATCAGCAGCCCGGCGGCAACGCACGTCTTGCGCTTTTTGGCTGACGTCGGATGGTCTTGCACTTCTCGTGTACAGTTAGGCAACAGGTCTTGACCTTTTCTGGGTGGGCCACCGGAAAGCGAGCCACCTTCGAAAAAGTCTTTCTGAAGTTGGCCTTCCTGGAGCGGGTGCTTTTGGAGCGGCTCGTTTGCTGAGACGTCCGCGGACTGCTCTGCGGACTGCTCTGCGGAGCGATTAGAAGCTATCAAGTTGACCTCCTCACGGGTCGTGCTGGGTTTCAGGGCGAAGAACTGCTCCGCTGTAAGAGTCGGCAGGTTCGAGAGCTGCAGTAACAAGTCGGTTAGGTCTTTTTCCGTTTGCTGGGAGTTCATGGAAGACACTCGAATGTGGTTGCGGCGGTCGATCTGAAGACAATAGAAGTATGAGCGTGGGGCAACTCGCAGTTTAGTGACGCAGAACCGGGCGAGCTTGCCGACCGATACCCCGGCAAGTTGTAGCAAGCAGCCCGTGAACCAAAGACGGTTTTGTTTGGGTCGAACAGACATCTTGACGTCGTTGAGTAAAGCGTTTCTAATTGCGGTATGAACTTCCCCCAGGGGGGCAACGAAGTGTAGGAGAAGAATAGCACCCAGTTCGAGATATCGCAGATTGCAGTTCGCTACGTGTTGAGGGCTGATCCTCCTAAACCGCTTCCACGCCTTCTCCTCAACCACCTCGCGCAGCGCGGTGTGCGCGCGAAAGTCATCAGAAAAAATGCCGATCTTCCTGCTTGTATTGGTCATCGTTCCGAGCGTCGGAATGTACAAAGGAAAGGATCGCTCAGGATCTTCCCCACCCGTCGTCCACTTAGACCGCTCTTCAGCCGGCATTTGGTAGTAAAACTGGGACCATCGTCGCGCGCACTCCTGACTTCGTGCACTACGGCCTGCAGTCACGTCCTGCATCAAAATGTTGAATTCTGACTCGTTTAACGTCCGCCAATAATTACGCACTAGATATAACTCATTGACGCACTCAGATGGGCCACAACCCAGCTTGATACTCAACAAGCAACTCAGCCATTCTGAACTCCCTCCGCAAGTACTCCATACAGTCCGCATTTTAACCCCTCGAGAATAGGCTTCTTAAAATGCCCCTTAACCAACCGGGACCCGGTGCATCTGTCGATTCGCCAGGTAGGAGGACCACAACTATAACTACAACACACATCGAGGTCCGCAGCTTAAATCCACACTATGGCAACTCCCGCCCTTGCGTCTCATGCGCCTGTGTGCTGTGTGTCCTGGTTGTTTATAACGGATTGTTCCAGCATGGGAAGTTCGTACAGGCTCCGTCACGAACGACTTTCAGTGGCTCAATTTCAGGTTCGTAGGAAGATCCAAAAACGATGACAGTGAGTATTTTTTCGGAACCAGCACCGGCGTGGTCGGGGAATTGTTGGATACCGGCAAGAAGCTCGGGTTTAACTCGCTGTAGACGTTGGGATATCATTGGCGGCGTCTTTTATGCTTCCACCGAGTGTGCAGAGGCCGGGAAAGATGGAAGCATAAGAGGGGCTGAGTCGTCCGTCTCTCACACACCCAAGTAGCTCCTCTATGCCGCCTAGCGAGGCGTTGCCATTCCCTCTTCCCCTTCCCTTTCCCTTTCCCTTTCCCTTTCCCAAACAAAATCTGGCGCAAATAAACATCCACGCGACAAGAGACGATACGGACGAGCCAGGGGGTCGGGTCATTAATCGGCCAGCATAAAATATATTCAGTGTCTTAAATTTTCTAAATGGCGATCCCCACTTTGAACTACTTCGACGGCCCGGGTCGTGCCGAGGCGTCTAGGTTGGCGTTCCATGTTGGAGGTGTGGAGTTCAAAGACCGCCGCTTTACGCACGAGCAGTGGGGCGCAGAGTACAAGGCGAAGGCGCCGACAGGCCTTGCTCCTTGGCTCGAGCTGGAAGATGGGTCTTATATTGTAGAGAGCAAGGCGATCTTGATGTACGCTGCAAACATGGCAGATCTTATCCCGAAAGATCCGGTAGAAGCGGCAGTGGCTGAGCAGGCCTGCGGCATCATGGAAGCTTGCTATGGTCCCCTTAAAAGCCTATACATGAACACAGAAGTTGAGAAAGCGAAGGTTGAGCTGGCTGAAAAGCTTAGTGTTGCCGACAAGGTGATTGCCACTAGGCAGTCGGAATCAACTGGCTTTATCTCCAACGCCGGATTTTCTTACGCCGACCTGTTTGTTTTCACATTCGTCTTGGGAGTGACTACGCGCTTCCCGGATGCCATGAATATCGAGGATTATCCCCACCTGAAGAAGGTCTACGAGGCTGTCAAGGCATACCCGAAGGTCGCTGAGTATTACAAAAGCCGACAGTAATTTTCCGTACAGAAACACCTAAGACTTGATGAGTTTTCTGAAAGCTTCAGTCAGGGGTTACGAAGCATCGGTCGACTTCGGTAGAGGCCCCTTTTTTTTTTAAGGCACCCCATTGGCACGCAAACGGCCAGCGAACAAGGGACCGGGGCAGCCGAAGCGATCAGGGGAAAGCGGGCGCCCGGGGAATCTGGCCGCGACCCGTCAGAACTGTGGTCCGGAGCGCCACGGCTTAAGAGTTTGTTGGACACGTCAGCAGTCAGAGTCCGCAAGCGGTCCAGAAGGCCGGACGGAGGGGGAGGGGGGGGGTTTATTTTTAGGAAATGATATGCGCAAGAGTCGGGATTGCTCGGAAGGTGGAAGGTCGGCAATGGACGTTGTACATAGTGTTGGGAGAGTCGCCATTTGGTCCTTTAAGTTTCAATCCTTCGAAAGTGGATGCACCTCCGATGACATCAAGTCCCACACGCGAGGAGGCGGCAGCCGCTGACGAAGCCGTAGCTAACTTGGCGCAGCAGTTGAGCCGGTTAACGATACGGTTGTCCGGGGGGGGTGGTGCGGAAGGTCTGCAGTGGCATCCGGAAACTCCTCTGAACCGGAACAATGTCCTTTTGGATAAGTCGACAACTGCGGAGTTGAATATAGTAACGGATGAGGCTCGTGAGGTGAGTGCTTTAGTCGACGACGTAAAGGAGAAGTTGAAGGATCGTAATCTCAACCCCAAACTGAAGTCGTACTGGACCGAAGAAGGCAAGCAGTTGTGGCAGGTAGTGAGCGAGCGCAATAGTGAAACGATTTCTGACGCCAATCGTTGTCTGGCCGTGCGCTTGTTGGATTATATGGCTCAAGACACGGGCTCGTCGTTTGAGGATGTCTGGAAGCGATACTTGCAGAACACTTGGTACAAAAAAAGCACGTCGGGAGAGCTGTGCGCTCTTTTCAACGTTGGAGACTTGCCCATCGTCAATGTCACACCCGCCTCACGGAGGCACGATGGCGACGTGGATTACGACGCCGCCTACAATACTTATATTACCGGGCCTACCAAACTTCTCGACTGGATTCGACATCCGGTTGGGATGAAGGCCTCAGCTGACGATTACTGCACTACAGATATTTACTATGCGGCCTTCTCCGTTAGATGGCATCATTTATATGTCCAAGCCTTTCCGATGCTCTCTTACACCAACCTGAATATACAGCATAGTTTAGAGGCTGTAAGGATGAGTGATTTTGACAAGTATAAAGGTCTAGACGGAAAGGACAAAGCGGAAAAGGAATACATCAAGTCCGTCCGAAAGCATTTAGACGGGGTGCTTCTGCAGGTTAAGCAACAAATTTTCGACAAGGGCAAAGTACGAATACTGGCTGAAGTGCACGATAAATTGGTCTCATTGAAGCATCAGTTTCTTGAGACCTGGCGGAAGGTTCCGGATCCTGGTAAGACGGGTAAATCCCAGCCGTTTAAATGCCTGTCACGTAAAAAGCCGGTGTCGGCCGCATCGACGGATGACTATGACCAGTTTGAATTTAAGGTAAATTTGGAAACGACCAGAATAATCCACGACTGGTTCGAAACAAAGTTGTTACCTTCTATTCTGGAGCGAGAACCGACAATAGCAACAATACAGTTGCCACCGATGGAGGAGAAACAATCTGATTACTTCAAGTCAATTGCGTGCGCCGTAGACAGTATGATAAGGTTCGATACAGATCCATCAGGTTGGTGGTGTATGAAGTGGTTGTGCAACGGCGCGACGGAGATCGTAACACTGGGCGGTAAGCCGCAAAGTTCGCTCATTGAATGGGGTGCGGGTGGTCCTAAGTTGCTTCGTCCACGCAGAAATGGTAAACGTAGTGCCCTCGCCGAGAAGGTACCAGGACGTCACATCGCATTCCACATGGGTGACAACATACACTTACCAGCTTTCCAGGATTGGTACACACGTACAGACGAAATCCCTTCGGGTAGAAATACCAGGGCCTTTACTGGTCCCCTGTGCCATATCAAGCTCAATTCAAAAGCCACGGAGGAAAAGGACGTGTTTGGATTACTAACGATAAAGGAACTATTCGCCCAACGTCTCCTAACCAGGGTCTGCCAACTTGTTCGGTTATTGAAAGACCACAATGCATTCCAAGAAAATGAATGGGACTTACGACAGGGGGTGGATGTAGAAGATGAACTCGATGACGATGATGTAGATGACGCACTCGAACGAAATCCTGTCATCAAAGAAGCCATGTGCATGGCCTCAGGAAACCATCCCTTCATTCAACCACTTTACTTCAAGAACAATGGCCAGTTCCAACCGAATCAACGACGTGTTTGCTTCTCGAAAGGAATTATCGAACTCTTCTATAGTTTCCAAATGGGGTACGACCATCGACCAGCGTTCCTCAAAAAGAAAAAACGCACGTAGATATACTCCGTCTTTTTCCACTTCCTGACTTTAGGACGATCGATGAGAGAACACTGAAGCTCTCCAAGCTGGGTTGAATGGGGCACGGGCTGTGGGTCACAACCAACGCGTTTGGACAACTTCAGATCTACTGCTGGCTCCAGGGACGAGAGCTAGGACCGACCATCTGGAAGGTGTAGGACGCAAGTAGCACTCGCCCAGCGGCTTCGATCCCGGGCCGAAAAGAGGGGGAAGGCTCTTGACAGGAGATAGGATCAAGTCTCGTTGAGATTGTCCTTTTGGGTATGGCGGTCCAAGAAGCCATACTCATAGAATAAATTAAGTGCTGCAATTGATGAGGCGTTGCAGGCAAGGAGATCCTCCCCGGTACTTGCGATCATTCGGAAAGCAACCATCACAACGCAGAGGGGGTTCTGCTTCACCTCGCCTCGTATGTGCTTGTTCCGTGGGCCTTTGAGCTGGTCTCCAACCGGATGTTGATAACCTGTCATGCCTCCCTGAGGGAAGTGGTGATCCTCGGCCACGATCAGCAGTCTTTGAGTATGGTACCGGAGTTCTCGGAGCACCTATCTGGACAACCGACCATCCCTGCTTGTGTCCGCGGAGTACTGATAGTATGTTCGGAGCACGGTAGTTGTTTAAGTATGATTCCCACGTGCTTCGGTGGCGCCCATTGCCAAGCAATTATAGGCATATAGGTTTCCGCCGTGTTCGAATAAATAGCTTCCAGATCTGGTCAGTCGGAAGTGGAACGCTTTAGATAACTGTCTTCGCGAGTAGCGTCTGTTGCGCACTCTATGTTATGATCGGCCAGCATGACTGACCGTATGTTCCGAAATCTGCCGTGGTCGTTGATGTACGGTAGTAGTGGTCGACAGTCGTGAGCCACTCGCCCTTTTACAACCCACGTTGGTGGAGTGAACTATTGCTGTATTAAATACAGGAAGGTGATGGTTAATAACCTTGCGTTATCAGGCCCCCGTTTGCTAGCTTGGCCCTGGGGCAAGTGTTGGGACATGCAATGCTTTACCAAGTGCATCTGCCACGTCCCTGCCTGGTCCAATCATAGGTGTGCCTCGACAAGGAGACTACTACCTCGACAAGACTACCATCCAGCAGTTGTCGCCAGTGATCCGTCCGCTGGAGATTGAAAGTGCCTAGAGCTTTCGAGGGTGAACGGCAGGACAACTTGTGTGTGTGATGCCCAATTACGTCGAGCCTACTTTGACCGCATTTCGGCTTGCGCACGGCATCCAATAACTTTGTATTGCCAAGGAGTAACGCATTGGGCAACCCTTGGCATTCACCGTCGAAGCCGCGAAGCAACTGCGTGAAGGAGAACGACGCACGGCTTGGGAAGCGGACGCTTCGATGCTTGGAGCCGGTTTCTTGTAGCACCCAGTATCAGCATCTATCCTCCGATAAGCCAGCCACCGCGCCTTCCTTCGCCATCTCCTTGAAAAGCCCCCACTCCTGCAAACTTCTCGACTGATTCTTCACTTGAATAAACACAGCACCCATTACGAACGCATCATACAACGCTCTCTGCGTAGGCCTTCCTCTGAACCGAGCGAAGTGATTAAAGTTGAGAAGGGCCCCAGGCCCAGCGCCGTTCTCAGTCGTACTGTCATCGATCCTGGTCCAGAGGTTGTCCACTCAGACAGGGACTTTTCGAGTGGCGTGTGCCATAACATCACTAAGCACAGCCTCGCCACGGCCTCGCCAACGAGTCCAGTATCAACCGCATGTTGGCCGACAGCCCTAACCAATTGCCGCCAAGCAACCGCCATGGTCTTACGCAAGTATCGGCAAGACGCCTCCGCCAAGTACGGCTCCGAAGGATACATCAACTCACGATTCTTGGAAACGTGAATCAGTGTGGCCATGTGACTGTGAACGGGCTGGTCGGCCATCTCGACGCTCGGGGTCGGCTTCATGGCGGCGACACACATGACTGCAGCAATTCCCCCCAGCGCACTGACCTTCAAGTTTAGCTTGCTGTTTGCCACGGCACACAGTACAGTGTTCACAGACAATCTCGGTGTGCAGTGCTTGGAGAATGCCATCTACAACGGCCTGCCAAACCGGGACAGCGTATGAGAGGAATGAAGATCTCTAAGAGGCAGCGACCAGGTGACTGTATCGGCGCATACATCATGTGCGCTTTCCCCGGCGGTACACTAGGGCTAATGTAGATGAACCGTGGATGCCGGTGCCGGCAATGATGGGCGCCGGCATCCACGGTTCATCTACATTAGCCCTAGTGTACCGCCGGAGAGAGTCACCTCGGCGGAGCGAGGGGCGAAGTTCTGCACCTTCGATTGCGTACTAGCAAAGCAGGCTGTAATTCCCTCGCCTGAAGAGACGAAACTTCTGAATTTCGGCTACCGCGCACAGTGTCAGCTTATCCCGCACGGGCCTTTAGCTCCATCACGTGGCGCAAGCCCATCACTCAACCTGCTCGGACTCCAACACTGGTTGACATGCGAAGTCAGGCGTCCGACTGGGCCAAGCTAGTGAATCGGCTACGCGGGATCGTACCTTCGAAGTTCGTTGATCATGCAACAGCGCGGCAGCTTCATCACATAGAACTAGAACGTAAGGTACCGAGAAACGGGTTTTGGACTCCGCAACCGCCCGGCTTAGTGTGTTCCTAGCTGAGGACGGCAGGGGCTCTTCAACCGGGTAGGACGGCGACCAGTGGTCCAGTTGGTATTGGGTATTGAAACCAACTGTCGGAGCTAAGTCCGATTATGCGGCCATCCGAGCAGACCTCGGTCACGTAACCAGCCAAACACACCACTAAATGGCTCACCACATCACTAGCGGTCCCTTCTCGGCAGTTCAGGATTCTCTCCAACGGGCTTTCGCCCATACTGATATATATACACATGAATTGCCTGCAAACCTCTGCGAATAACCGCGACTTGTCCCAGCCGCTTGATTGCGTTAGAGCTCCTACTGAGGTACTAGCCTCGTCATCAGCGGCCCCTTGCATAATTGCTACAACCTGGGCAGGCGAGGTACATCCAGGCCGCTGAATATACACGTTATTGAACGCCGCCTGACTATCGACTATCACCTGAGCAGGCTCTGTAGGAAGGGCACCCGGCATTTCAATCGGCATCCGAGGCCGGCTGACTAGTTGCTCCGCCAACTTCTTCAACTCCTCCTCCTTCTCCTCTACCACCTTCTTCATCTCCTCCTTCTCCTCTTCCATCTTCTTCACAACCTCCTCCAACTTCTTCAGTTTCTCCGCCATCCTCATCATTTTCTCGACATGGTCTAAAATAGAACACAGTGGCAGGAACGTACTCATAAGGGATGAAACGAAAGGGACGGGTTCCATAGGACTGGACGGGTTACCACGCTTGGTGTGTTTGGAGTGCAAACACGTTACAAGTAACGGGGTTTTTCACTATCGAAATTAGTTTCCCCCGTCCTTTAACTCGACGACCCGATGTTTTGCGGGAGACAGTCGCCAAAAAAAAATACTTGTTGGGGATCCATTCATTACTTCTGAATTTGTCTATGGCCATCCCTACTTTGTACTACTTCGATGCCCCGGGTCGTGCAGAGGCATCTCGGTTGGCTTTCCACATTGGAGGATTGGGGATCAAAGACCAACGTTTCACTCACGAGCAGTGGGGTACTGAATACAAGGCAAAGGCGCCTACGGGCCTTGCTCCTTGGCTTGATCTCGAAGATGGGTCGTACATTGTAGAAAGCAAGGCTATTTTGATGTACGCTGCAAGCAAGGCAGGTCTCATTCCTAAAGACCCGTTAGACGCCGCGACGGCGGAACAGACCTGCAGCATCATGGAAGCTTGCTTTGGTCCGATTAGAAGCTTCTTCATGAACACGGAGGTCGAGAAGGCGAAAGTTGAGCTGGCTGAAAAGCTAGCTGTTGCCGACAAGGTGATCGCCAGCAGGCAGTCGGAGTCAACTGGCTTTACCTCGAACGCCGGACTTTCTTACGCCGACCTGTTTGTTTTCGCATTCGTCTACGGAATGACTACCCGATTCCCGGATGCCATGAAGATCGAAAATTATCCCCACCTGAAGAAGGTCCACGACGCTGTTAAAGCACACCCGAAGGTTGCTGAGTACTACAAAAGCCGCCCTTAATTTTTTTGTTAGAAACTTGGACTATTAGACTTGGACAGAAATAAAGATGACGGACAGAGCCACTATCAGATACTGGGACACTGGGACATGTATGCATCCGTGGCTGTCAAGATCCGCAAGGGGAGGTTGGTTGAGAATTAGACCAGTCAGTCGAAAAATGGGTTTGCAACTCTGGCGGCAGATTCGACCTTTTGGAAGAGTTCGAAGAATTTGCCGTCATCCTTCTTGCCGTCGTCCTTTTGAGGGGCAGTGACCATGATAACTGAAGTGGGTCGAGCGGACTTGCAGGCTTTGCCCAGACTCATCTTATCAGTAACGTAACCATAGACAATGTTCTTTTCTTCGCATAGGATTGGTAGATGAGCCAAGATGTTGATAGGGAAAACGTCGGATGCGAGCAACACAATACCCCGTTCCTGCTTCCGCAACGCTTTGGTAACTTCAGCAACCCCACGTCGTATATAGCGAACCTTAGATGTCGACTTCTTGGCCACGGCCTCGGCCTCCGTTCCAAGCCCTACTAATTTGACAGAACGCTCCAGGAGCTTGCCATCAAACAATGGCTTCGCAATAGGGGATATGAAGTGCTTTAAGCCACTAACTGCCTCGGTCTTCTTCTTGCCCATCTTAAAAAAATCCCCGGCAAATTTCAACCCGCCACGCGGTCATTACAACCCGCCACGCGGTCATTACAACCCAAATTTCATTCCCACCCAAATCGACCCAAGTCGAGACCTTAGGTTGGGTCTCGACCTGAGGTCTCGACCTAAGGTCTCGACTCAGGTCGTCTGGACACGTCTTCAGACACACCAACCGCCACGGCTGAAATGAACGTAGATTCGGGATGAAGTCCAGAATGTAATCCCACGCCCTCGGGCCCTCTTCAGGCCTTGGACTGAGGTAATGGCAGGTACTTGACAATGTCGTACTCCTCAATAACATCTTCCTTGGCCTTCAAACCACAAAGGACCATCAGTTCCGGACGGAACATAAAGATCACGATACCGATCTTGACCAGCAGAATTATTGCCGCCACTGACATAGTCCACTTGGTTAGAGCATGTGACCAATGCGTCCATGCTTCCCAGCTTCGACTGAACTTCAACGGAGCTACAACAACAACCATGCACCACTCTCTTGTGCAGTACTCTGTGAAACCAACCACTACTATACTCTTTTGTGTGGCACGCTTACCCCAGTAAAGTATATAGACAAGATCAAGTAAAATGGAGCTAACAACGAGCGATAAGAAGAACCGCTGCTGTCTCTGTGGGGGAAAAAAGTGGGCATGGCTGTCGGAGACCTTACCCAACGTTTGTCCCCGGAAAGGCTATCATGCGTCCAATAGAGAAACAGAAATATAGGAAGGTTGTATTCCGGCCGATCGAGGGAAGACAGAAAACTCAACGCAGCTACTGCCAAAAATAGCTCCTTCATTCTGAGAGAAATTAACCAATTGTTTTTGATCGTTATTTAGGCCGTTGTCAGCTTATTCGACGGGGCTAGTTGTGTTTAATCGGATGTGTGCGGCAGGATGTGTGCTACCAGATGTGTGTGCGGCAGGATGTGTGCTACCAGACGTGTGTGCGGTTGACGTGCTGTGGTGTGCATCACTTGGGCGGGGTGACTGAGAGTGCCAACCCCGGGGGGGGGTCATTTTTCACACAAAAATGGCTCGACCGCGGAAGCAGACCCAGGGTGTGCGGAAACCGCAGCATATACACGCTCCGAAGAAGTCTAAGACTCGGAAGGAGCGTGTGCCCGAGTCGGACGGTTTTGTGGCGATAGGGAACACGGGTCATAAGACGGGTCAAGTTGCCCGGAGGCCGACGAAGAATTACCAGTCGTATGAGAGCGAGGATGAGGAGGACCAATGGGCTGAGCAGTTAGACAAGTCGGAAGACGAAGACCTGGAAGAGATAGGTTCTTACGATGCAGGTTTGGCGGCGGGGGAAGAGAAGTCAAGAAAGCCGAGAGAGGAACGGTTGGATGCTGGCGACCCCTTCTTGGGTCGAGACTCTTGGGGTCGATCGATTCGGAACTTTTATGACGAGGAGGGCTCCGAGGGCTCCTCCAGTGAGGCCGAAGATGATATGGCGCGAGCTCTTCAGGAAGCCTTGGCCATTCGGCAGAGCCATATGGGCACGGTGGCCGCAGAGGACATGGGGTTCAACGACTACCTGGCTCTGGGTGCTCAGAGCGTAACGGAGGGGGAGACCAAAAGCGTCAACGACGAGAAGGTCGCTTTGGATCTTTTGCTCACGGGGCTCTCAGGAAGTGCCCGGGAACCAGATAGTGCTCGGGATGCGGAACGGAATCCTGCAGCCCTAGAGCTGCTGCAGCACTTGTCTGAGGAATATAAAGAGCTGAAAGAGCGAGTCAAAAAAGAGTCTATGCCTGCTTTGCAACTGGCTGCATTCACAGACAAGGGTCCGAGACCGACCGAGGCTTGCATGGACCTTCTCGCCTTCCAGCTCCAGATCTGTCTTTGGATGGCTAGCTTCTTCAACGGATGCGCCGCTGTCGGTTTAACTCCCGAATTCTTGCTGCACTCGAGTGTGCTGACTAAAGCACTTAAGAAATACGCTAAAGTCCGGAAGGAAATGGGCTCGCCAGGTGAGTGGGAAGTACTACGGGACGAGCTTCGCGTAGCCCTACGGAACCGTGGTGACTCCGCCATCACGGTCTCCACAACCAGCTTGAAGGACAAAGTATATGACCGCCATGGCGACCGCCGTGACGACCATGCAGATATGCCGGGCAAGATGAGTGTACTGGAACGACGTGCTATGAAAAAGGCTGCAAGGTTGGAGATGCAGCGGAAGAAGGCGTTAGATTCGTTGCCGAAGCTGCCAGCCGAAATTCAAGACCCCACGAGCGCTCGCGAACTCTCCCGCAACATCAAGTCCAACCGTGGCCTGATGAGGATCCGGAAGAAATACAGCGGGCACGCGCGTGTGGCAAATAAATTGAAGTACGCGAAAAAGGTCAAGAAGCTCAGCGGACGCCTCCGAAAGGCGGACGAACAGACTGCAAGCGGAGACTACGCTGGTGAGTCCCATGGTATCACCTCGCACGTCAACCGGTCGCGGAAGCTCCAGTAATTTTTACCGACAGATTCTATCGTTTGAGTATGTCGTTATAGTGGTGTATTGCCACAGCGTAAAAAGTATCATTTTTCTGGGTTCTCGTCCTGTTGCTCTTCAACAATCATGTCGGCGAAGGTGTCCATAGCTGCTTTGCTGTGAAGGGGCCGGTTGCTGATTGCGATTTCGCGGTCGCACTCGGTCACCTGGAGTGCGATGGCGATGTTCATGCTGGCTAGCTCGTTGCTGATGTAGCGGAAGACATAGGGCAAGTTAGCTCTTCGACACGGGACCTCGCATACCCGGCAGATGGGGATCTTTTGTTTACCGCCGGCGGAGCGGGACTTGACGGTATCTAGACAGGGCGAGAGAATGGATCCGCACTTGGGACAGACGTAGCTGAGATGTCCGTCTGAGCAGTTGAGTAGGCGGTCCTGGAGCATGAAGGCAGCGCCGTGGCCTAGGAGGGCGTCTCGTTCCATTTCTCCGAGACGTACACCACCTCCACGTTTACGACCCTTGAGCGGCTGTCGCGTGAGATGATCGATGGGGCCAACGCTGCGGCATTGCCATTTGTCGCTGACCATGTGCCGTAGTCGTTGGTAGTAGATGATTCCGAGGAAGATCTGGCACTGCATTTCGCAGCCGTAGATGCCGGAGTATAGTGTCTCGTTTCCGTAGTATTGGTATCCATGATAAAGCAGGGACTTCCCAAAGAAGTCCACAGGGTTATCCACATCTGCGCGACTCGCCTCCTCCGTGTCTGTCAGGTACCGATTCCCACGCCGGGCCCAACCGTTGTAACCGCACTGGTCAATCCACCGGTTACGGTCGCGGCGGCCGCCTCGACCATCCAGCCAGCGTTGCTTGTGCTGTCCGGTACCCGAAGCGATGCAGTTCCGTGGATAGTCATCAAAGGGCGTAGACGACTGGTAGTCTCCCGTTATGGCTGCCACCTTACCAGCCATCGACTCTACCACCATCCCAATGGTCATACGAGAAGGGAAACCATGTGGGTTGAAGACCAAGTCTGGTACTATGCCGCTAGGACTGAACGGTAAATCTTCGGGTGGGTAGAGCAAGGAAAGAATTCCCTTCTGGCCCGCGCGTGACGCAAATTTATCGCCTAAAATTGGTCGCCGGATACAGCGTAGCGTTATCAATGCTCGTTGGCACAATACTGTTGCCGCGTAACGGCTACCACGATCGTTGTCTGGGTTGGTCAAGTGCACTTTCTCCACAAAGGCTTCCTCATCGTCGTTATACGCGTGCGAGTGTACGTCATCCGCTGTGCCATCCATCGCACGCAATCGGATGTCTTCCACACGATACAGCGAACTACCACGTACCAACTTTGTACCAATCGCCGGCAGCCCGTCCAACTCCAGTCCCTCATCGAACTTGCGTCCTGAAGCTGTGCGGTTTGCAAACACGAAATTCCGCATATCGATCATACGACATCCAGCCGGCGCCGCATCCACAACCTTGGTCTTGTACACACAGCCGTCGAAGGCACCACGTTCCATGGCATGCTTATTGATAATCATGGCATCTTCCATGTCGAAACCAGTATACGAAATCACCGCAACCACCGCATTCGTACCACTGCCGTAAAAGTCAAAGTCGTACCGCCTGTAGTCCCAGTTACGCACCAACGGTCGGTTGGGCGTCAATATGCGGTACGTCTTATTGTCTGTTCGGTTGCAGATATTATGGAATGGGGTCCCCATCGTTTGCTTAAGCATCTGGCACTGGTACATGTTCCTTGGCGATTGGTTATGGTTCGATAAAGGCGTAAAGGACGCATTAATCGATAGGAAGGACGTTGGGGAAACCTCTACGTAATCGTAGTCCAGCGGACACGTCTGAATCAATGCCACCTGCTCCGCTTCCGAACATGTAAGGCCGAATTTTTTGAAAATCTTCGCCTTCGCCTCGGCACTCTTACTCGCCTCTGTAAATAATTTGACCAGGTCCTTATACCGCAAGGGCTCCGGTTCCTTCTCGTTCTCGGGACGGGCCAACAAGCCCAGCAATATCCTCTTTTGCACCTCTATAGCGGCGTTGGCCTCCTCCACTTCCTTGTCTGAACATGCAATTTTAAGCCACGGCTGCGCGAGCGTTCCAATCCACTCCACCTGCCGCGTGTTGACGTCTCTCACCGGTCGTACCAGACGACCCGGGAACGAGTAGAGGAAAATGCCCTCGAACGCGCCACTCCCCTTCTTAAACGCGCAGAGTTCGGCCTGTGAAGGGAAGCCATGGCGGCCAGAGTTTTTAAGTCGTTTAAACGCCAAAGCCATCTCGTCAAAGGTCTCCCGAGGCAGCCGACAGATCGGCTCGCCGTCCACCACGATAGGATAGCTGCCTAGTGCGCCCGGAGCTGGCGACATGACTCGTCCTACCCCGCTGGTCTGGTAGCCCTGCGACTGGAGGAAGTCAATCACGATTGCCTTGAAACGACCGTCCGGGGGGTCGGCGACTACCACGGCATCCTGGGACATGTGCAGTAATAAACCGCAGCAAGGACCATCGGGTGTGTGCACGGGACACACGAAACCCCAGGTCTCGCCAACCAATTTCCGGACTTCCGTGGTTCTCATTTTGGCAAAGAACTGACCACGATGGATAGCACGGAAGTGTGCAATAAACCGATTCATATTCAACTTATCGGCCGTGATGGTCCATCCGGCAACCTGTTGCAGGTCTAGTTGGTATGTGCGAATATTTCCGGTAGCGCAAAAGAATGACAAGGCCTTGGCGGGACCTTGGCAAGTACGCATGACGATTTGCTCAAACAAACTTTCTGAACGTATAATGCCGTAGACGTCGTCTCCGGCGAGTTTAGCCTCTCGCACTTCGTTGTTATATGCCAGTCGTACAGCCTGGAGCGAATTCCACAAGGCGTCCTTGAGGACGGCCGCGAATAACTGCCCAGGTCCCAGCACTTCTTGGAAGGCGAAGGAGTCGACATTCTCAGCGGGAATAAGACCCCGCTTCAAACACCATAATTTCTGCCACATAAGGATCAGTGTTTCGAACTTACCGATCCAGCTTTCCGTGTGGACCAGTACGTACCGGTCAATGATGTAACGACCAGCCGTAGCATATGTTGCGCCCGGTGGCAGACGTTGGTATACGCCATCCCAGAACTGGTAGCCCAGCAGCGCCAGGTGTCGGTCTTCGTGCAAGTCCTGATCCGCGTGTAGAACGTCTCCTTCAATAAAATCATGCCATAGGTTGCTAATTTCACTCTCCAATTCCAAGTCTTCCCCAAGACTTAGAAGCTTTTCCTTAACCATCTTAAGCTGACAAGTAGGGAACAACGCCTTCAGCAGCAGCCAGAAGGGACATGTCCACTCCCCACGGTTAAGTAAAATACGGAACACACACTGATTATCCTCTGTATAGAACACGATATTATTTGTGCTGCTACCATCTGAACGTGCTGCTCTGAAGGCCACTGCGTACTCCGTATAAAACACATCACGGTCCCGTAAGGACTTCTTCTTTATGGCAATCGGGTAATTGCATCGTTGCTGGATTACGAAACGTACACCACGCTCGTTACCGTTCACGATAAAGTACCCACCCACCTCCTCGATGTCCTCCCCTGCGTAACGAGCCATTTCAAATGCACTCAACTTGCTTAAATGACATGCATCCGACCTTACTAACACTGGGCATACACCACTCAACACCGTCCGTTCTTTAACCTTCTTACCAGCACTGTTGTTCCAAACATAACTTATATACATTGGAGCTCCATACGTTACATGTGACAAACGTGCGTGCACCGGAAACTGACGAGTATCGCTTCCGCTATGACTCTCGTTGTCCACCCGTCGAGGCATACCTAACTCCACTCGAGATATAGACACAGTCAAGTCTGAAACGCGACAATTTCCCTCTTACCTTCCCTCTTACCTTCCCACCCCCCCCCCCCTTCCTTGTGTGTGCGTGATAAGACCTACATTCAGAAGGAAAGTGATGAGGGTCTAGCCCTGTGATTCTGGGGTCTTCCGTCACATCTACATACACTGGCTCCAAATGCTTGGGTATTTCCTTTATGTAGTGGTTTAAGAATAAATTGAACGACGCTATATGAGGATGTGTGGCCGACAGGAACTTTTCATTAAACTGAGGCGTTTCATATGTTGGCTTATGTGGCAGGTAACCCCTCCGCAAGGTTTCCTGCCGAATACCAACGTCTCGGGCCAACACTGGCTCGGCCATTGCGCTCCTTTTTAAAAACCTCCCTGATGACCGGGCTCGAGGATTACCTCAATTTCGTTCGTCCTTGTCTAAGCTCCGCGCAACTGACATACCCTCCTGAGGGCTGGGCCAACTATTTGCACTGGCTAAACAGTCTTTCTCAACTTCCAGTGAACCCGACCCGAGAAAATCCTCCTCCCGAAGACCCCAATCCTGGTGACCTAAGTCCGTATGTAAAGAATGGCGGTTGCCGACACGTCTTTATTACCTCAGGAGGCACAAGCGTCCCACTAGAACGTAATACAGTCCGGTCCATCGAAAACTTTAGCACGGGAAGAAGAGGCGCCGAGTTGGCTGAAACCTTTCTTGAACACGGGTGGAAGGTAACCTATTTATACAAATCCGGGAGTCACAAGCCGTATATTCGTCATGGGATAAGGGCAATCGAGACAGGAGACGTAGCAACCGTTCAAGAGATTATGGAGACATATACGAGACATCGCGACAACCTTTACCTTCTTCAATATACAACACTCGGCGAGTACTTCCACCTTTTGGGATACGTGCTCAATACCAAGGCGCAGTCTATTGTGTTTCTCGCTGCGGCTGTAGCTGACTTTTACATCCCCTACAATGACATGGTAGGAACCCGAGTACCGCAACCTCGTGACATCGTCCTGGCACTAGCCTCTGTATCGCCTTATAGCGTACCACCGCCTGATGATGGATGCCTCACCACCCTGGCATCACCACCCCTTGGTACCAACCCCCTTGGCGCAGTTGCGGTCGTGGTGCCACCACCCCTTGGCACCACCACCCACTGGCACCACCACCCACCGGCACCACCACCCACCGGCACACAGTGGAGCACATCCTATACGGGGCCATGGCGGGCCAACTCGGCACCAACCAAAACACTGCTTTAATCCAATTGCGTTTCAGGTCGAACATAAAATCCAGAGCCGACAGACGGATTTCTCTTTGCACTTATCCAAGACGCCGAAAGCCTTGCCGCTCATCCGGAAGCTCGCGTCCGGCCAGTACTTGGTGACCTTCAAACTCGAAACAGATATCGGTATCCTGAAGACCAAAATGCTTGAGCAGCATGCGACTGCCGACTCCGACATGATAGTTGGCAACTTGCTGGCAACCAGGTATCAGGAAGTTAGTCTGCTCTACAAATGCAACGACGGTAGCACACATCTCGTAAGCACACCCCTTCGGGTTCCCCCGTCCTGCCAAGCACCACTGCCTACGCACCTGTCCCACAGCACGCTCTTGTGTTCATTTTTGTCAGGACGATCGACCCCAAGCCCTGAGGTCGGCCGACATCGCCCGGCTGGTTATGGAACATGCTTCGGCAGGGTAGACCAGCACTGTTTTCTTCGATACATCGGTGGCGGTGAGGCATGGGTGGTGAGGCAGAGGCATGGATGGTTTTCTTATTGGTTGGTTGTGTCCCTATAGTTGTGTCCCTATGGTTGGGTCGTGTGTGTTGAGGGGCGTGAAAGAGTGGGTAAAAGTTTTTGTCAAAGAATATGTCGGAGGATTTAGCGCCGATGGGACCGAAGCCTTCGCTGCACCGTGCGATCTTGAAGCCAGTAGCATCGTCAGCGGTGGCGGCAAGTACGGGTGCTGCTTATGATACACCGGAGGGTGGTGTGGTAGAGGACCTACGTTTAGAATTTGGGAGTCCGGCTAAGATGGTGGAGTTTCTAGCTACACATCCACGGATCCGATTCGTGGATATCTGTTTCAATGATCCGATAGGTCAGTGGCACCATTGCACTTTTTCAGCGGAGTTCATTACGGAAGAGAACTTGAGGGCAGGGTATGGTTTTGACGCGTCTTCCATTCCGATGTTCGAGAAGATTGAGAACAGCGACTTCGTGATGGTACCTGACGTGAGCACGTGTTTCCTGGACCCATTTGCGCACTTCCCGACACTCCAATGTGTAGCGGACATAGCAACACCACTGGGGTCAGACTATGAGAAGTGTCCACGTCGTGTATTAAAGCGAGCTGTGGACTATCTCCGTAAGTCGGGCGCGGGTGAGAAGGTTTATTTTGGACCGGAAGCTGAATTCTTTGTCTTCAACGACGCTGAGTTCTACGTCAACGAGAACTGTGTCGGTTATTCCCTCAACGGTGATGAAGCTTACTGGAACGGGAAGGGCGGGGACCACAACCTGGCACATCGAGCACAGAAGAAACAGGGCTATATGACTTCACGACCAATGGATCGCATGGCCAACCTGCGTTCGGAAATGCTGCTGGTGTTGCAGCAGCTCGGCATCAACACGGAGAAACACCACCACGAAGTGGCTACTTGCCAAATGGAACTGAATGTGCACTCGGACGACGCCCTCCGAGCCGCCGACCATCTCATGATGCTTAAATACGTGGTTCGGAATGTCGCTAACCGGCGTGGGAAAACGGCCACCTTCATGCCGAAGCCGTTGGCGTGCGATAACGGTTCTGGGATGCACTGCAATCAATCAGTGTGGAAGAACGGCGAAAACGTCTTCTTCGACCCGGAAGGCAAGTTCATGGAGCTGTCCGACCTAGCTGTCCACTACATGGCCGGTATATTGCACCACTGCAAAGCCCTCCTCGCCTTCTCCTGTCCCACCACCAACTCTTACAAACGCCTCGTGCCCGACTTCGAGGCACCCGTACATATCACATACTCTGCCGGGAATAGATCCACCGCTATTAGGGTCCCAAGTTTTGCCTCCAAGAACAGCAAACGCATCGAATTCAGAATGCCCGACGCGTCCTGCTCACCATACCTAGCCTTCGCCTCCCAGGTCATGGCCGGCCTCGACGGCATACAAAGAAAACTTGAACTACCCCTCATGGGCTCAGGAAACCTCTTCGACGAAAATAACCCCTGCCTCAAATATATAGAAAGAGCACCACACTCATTGGAAGGAGCCCTCGATGCCCTCCAAAAGGACCACGACTTCCTCCTACAGGGAGCCGTCTTCAGCGAAAACTTCATCCAGTCATTCATCAAATTCAAAAGAAAGGAATCCTCACAAATGAACGGACATCCACATCCCAGAGAATTCCAACTCTACTACGGCATCTAGCTATATTCAAGCTATTACTATAAACCAAGTTTTATCCGGCTGATGTTAAGGACTAATTAGGCACATAGAGCCCTTCATGTGTGACCATCATAAACAGGAGATGGAGGTCTTTTTTTGATCCAGTAGCGAACTACATGCAGCTAGCAACCCCCCTTACTGCAGTCAAGAGGGGTGTAGCCTCAAGGGCTACACTCCCTCGACAGCCCTTGGATGATGGTTGGTAGAGTTTTCGTTTTGACCCTGATTGGTCATTATTTTGTGAGATGACGGATGTTCCACTCATTGATAAAAATGGACCACTCGAAGAGGTCACGAATAGTGAGCGGTTCTCCCTGTCCCGCTCTTCTTTATTTGGGGAGTCTATATGTCATCAAGTAGTGGTACTGTCGCGTTCAAGCTCTGGTAAGGAAAGATTTGATAAGCTTGTTCAACCCCCTGTATAGTTTACTCAAGTGATAGACAACTACATAGTTCTGGTGTAGAAGAGGAGGTAGGTATTCC
>NW_011645797.1:148375-149902 GCF_000223845.1 Gregarina niphandrodes | reverse complement strand
CTATATTCAAGCTATATTCAAGCTATTACTATAAACCAAATTTTATCCGGTTGATGTTAAGGACTAATTAGGCACATAGAGCCCTTCATGTGTGACCATCATAAACAGGAGATGGAGGTCTTTTTTTGATCCAGTAGCGAACTACATGCAGCTAGCAACCCCCCTTACTGCAGTCAAGAGGGGTGTAGCCTCAAGGGCTACACTCCCTCGACAGCCCTTGGATGATGGTTGGTAGAGTTTTCGTTTTGACCCTGATTGGTCATTATTTTGTGAGATGACGGATGTTCCACTCATTGATAAAAATGGACCACTCGAAGAGGTCACGAATAGTGAGCGGTTCTCCCTGTCCCGCTCTTCTTTATTTGGGGAGTCTATATGTCATCAAGTAGTGGTACTGTCGCGTTCAAGCTCTGGTAAGGAAAGATTTGATAAGCTTGTTCAACCCCCTGTATAGTTTACTCAAGTGATAGACAACTACATAGTTCTGGTGTAGAAGAGGAGGTAGGTATTCCGGTTGTCTATGATTCGATCTCTTTCCGTTTTGGGTGGTGTGGAGGTTGGCTCTTCGTTGTTGAGTAGTCGGTCGAGCTCTTGACTGGTGAGTCTGGAGACTTTATGGTCATCAACCAGGAACCATTCTTGCTGGCGTCTGACCACAGTAACGTAGTGTCCAGAAGCAACGGAGGCACCGATATGTAAAATGATACTAGTCAATTTGTATCTGATGATGCTGTTCTGATTCGTGTCTGTGGTACTTGCGTCTGATACGAGATCCAAATCCCGGTCTTCATTCTCCGTGCCGAAACCTCGTGAATTATGACCACTATCGCGACTGCGTTCTCGACCACCATTAACCTTGCCCCCACCATTAACCTTATCACCGTCTTCAATCTCATCAACGTCGATGTTCGACTGTCCTCCACATCTTGCTTCAAATGGAAGCTCCAAATCTATCTTTATCAAGTTATTGACTTTCCCATAGCAGCCAGATTCTCGATTCACGTCATACTTAATCAAACTTATTGTCAAGACCGATGGATACTTCTGGATCCATGTCTGACACTTCCCCACTGTCTTAATCTTGCAACGATCACAGTCATACAGGTTATCTCCCGTCAAATATTCTGGTGCTTGGTAGTTGTCCAAAGCGCCCTTCAAAGACCGGACTTGGGCATTGCATGTGACTGATATGTTACGGTACGACTCCTGTCTCCGGCATATACTATCACACCCTGTGCAAATGTATTGCCTCTCCAGCTTACCGGTAAACAACATATCATAGCAATATGACGCATCCATCAAGAAATCAAAAAACTCCAATGCGTCCTGCTGATCTGTCGCATTCCAGTATGAGCTGACCTTGTTCGCATTTCGCAGCATCTAAAACAAACCAATCATGAGCAGCAAAGTAATACATGTATCACAACGGTGTCCACAACGGTGTCCACAACGGTGTCCACAACGGTGTCACAACGGTGTCCACAACGGTGTCCACAACGGTGTCCACAACGGTGTCCACAACGGTGT
>NW_011645797.1:145037-148355 GCF_000223845.1 Gregarina niphandrodes | reverse complement strand
ATACAGGTTATCTCCCGTCAAATATTCTGGTGCTTGGTAGTTGTCCAAAGCGCCCTTCAAAGACCGGACTTGGGCATTGCATGTGACTGATATGTTACGGTACGACTCCTGTCTCCGGCATATACTATCACACCCTGTGCAAATGTATTGCCTCTCCAGCTTACCGGTAAACAACATATCATAGCAATATGACGCATCCATCAAGAAATCAAAAAACTCCAATGCGTCCTGCTGATCTGTCGCATTCCAGTATGAGCTGACCTTGTTCGCATTTCGCAGCATCTAAAACAAACCAATCATGAGCAGCAAAGTAATACATGTATCACAACGGTGTCCACAACGGTGTCCACAACGGTGTCCACAACGGTGTCCACAACGGTGTTCACAACGGTGTCCACAACGGTGTCCACAACGGTGTCCACAACGGTGTCCACAACGGTGTTCACGACATTAACCAACGGCAGGGTGGGAGTGAGGCAGGGTGGGAGTGAGGCAGGGTGGGAGTGAGGCAGGGTCGGAGTAAAGGCTTACAGCTTTTGGACTGACGCTGCTGCGTCGAGTGGTATGCATGTTATTGAGCAGATCGGTTAGCGACTCACACAAGGGGCTCATGCCCCCTTTGGCTCGTTGCTCCAGAACCTTCTTGCGCATCGCCGGTACGGCCCCGAGCGCCTGGGTCACCGAGGAGAGATAGCAAGTACAGCCGAGGTTGTAGAGCCCGCAGAAGGGCGTCTTGTTGGCTTTCACGCTCTTCTCATCCTTTAAGGATACCTGGTTACCCATACAGCGGCTATCACTAGAGCCAAGACTTTTCCAAAAAATAATACATCTACACGTGGGTTATAGACCGGGGGGCGGGTCCTCGGTGCTGTTTTTTTAGGGCCACTTTCGCTACGTTGCATTAAGACGTTAAGGGTGGCTCGACACTCACTACAGCACGGCACATTAGAAACAACACGTTGGAGACATGCATGACCACTGTCACTGTTGCATGACTACTGTCACTGTTGCGACTACTGTCACTGTTGCGACTACTGTCACTGTTGGCTGGGGGTCAAGAGCCATGGCTGGGATTATTCGTGTCACTGCTAAGCAGACAAAAAACTAACTATTTACAATCCTCGGCTCGGTGCTCCGGCTCGACTGGGGGTGCCTTAAACCTGGCTGGAGTTGTAGGAGACAACACGCTTGCGCATTAGAATATCTTTCCATTTTTGAGCGAGTGTTGTGAACCTGGTTTCGAGAGTGGATGTGAATCCTTCTGGTTGATTGATGTTGGTAATGAGATTGCGGATGTCTACCTCTCCTTTCAAACCTGTCCAGAAAGATTTATTATCGGTCTTTAATTGCCGGATGGCCATGTCTCTGAGCTCCTGTCTGGTGTTCCAGAAGAGAGTTGCGTAGGTGGGGTAGAGTCCGTAGGCGTGTGCTAAAGAGAGTCGCACATCCGCTGCATCCAGCTTCTGGCAGAACCTCATAAAATCCTCATCCTCGCAATTTCCGCCTTTGAGCTGGAAGTCCTCGATGTCTTGCTGTAGCATCGGGCCAATCTCAATCCTAGCCAACTCCTCGTTCAAAAGCTCGTCCAACTCCTGGCACCACTTTACATCCGAAGTCGCACTGAACGATTTCATCACCGGCTCGTGGACGTCCCCCTTCGCAACATTCAACCCATACTGGAGACGATCCGCCAACCCGTAACGGCACACCATGGCGTAACCCATCGAACCCCAAATCCCTTCCAGGCTCACGCCTCCGTTCACAGCCGGCTCCTGCATAAACAACGCGCCCTCCAACGAACTCAAATCTCTACTCGAGCCTCCTACCGAACCACGCTGTTGCTGAGACGCACCCATCTTTGATCTACTGGTCAACTTCTGTGCCAACTCACTCATCACTTGATCCATAGCCGTAGTTTGCTCTGACTCCGGCCTCAACTTCGCCCACGACGCCTGTTTCCCAATAGCGCCTCCTTTCAATTGATCCATCGGTGGAGGAGGAGGAGGCGATGGCGGCACGGAAGTATCCCGCTTGTCCTCGAGCTGATCGCCTTCGACCTCGAGCTGATCGCCTTCGACCTTGAGCTGATCGCCTTCGACCTTGAGCTGATCGCCTTCGACCTTGAGCTGATCGCCTTTGACCTTGAGCTGATCGCCCGTTCCTCGGTCGCCGACTTGCTGGCTCGGGTTGTGCACTCGCTGGTCTCTGTGGATTGGCGTTGACACCAGCCTCGAACGCCGCTCCACGGTTTCCGACACAGCAGGCTTTTCGTAAATTGGCTGTGCCCCCACAGGCTCCGACACAGCTACTGGAAAATACGGGACCCGTGTGCGCAGCACCTTCGCTGAAACGGGAGGCATCGAAGGCGGCGGAGGCGGCGGGGGCGGCGGGGGCGGGGAGGGCGGGAAGGCAGTCTCCGCAGTCATGGTCTCTGTGGTGGTTTCTACGACTGGCGTGGTTATGGTATTTGTGGTGGTGGTTTCTACGACTGGCGTGGCCACATCGAGTAGATCTTCGGAGAACCTTCTGGCATATCTCCTGCCATCAAGGCCTTCACCGAAACCTCGACCAAGGGTTCCACCAAAGCCTCCACCAAAGCCTCCACCAAAGCCTCCACCAAAGCCTCCACCAAATCCTCCGCCAAATCCTCGACCAAATCCTCCGCCAAATCCTCGACCAAAGCCAAGACCTCCATTCTGGACCAGATGTCCGGTCTGGACACGGCTCGGATATAGAGTGCCATTTTCAACGGTGTAGCGATTGTTACCGGGGACCCGTTTCCGTTTCGGGATGACGGCTTGGGCCTCCAGTATTTGCAGAATTCGGACCTTGAGGCGTTGCAGTTCCTCTCGATGGTCGGGATACTTGCCCATGTACCAGTCCACCAGGCTGACCGTAAGTTTGTTCCCGAGGACATCCGGCTGAATGCTTTCCGCCCTCACGTAGGCGAGGACCTGCTCCAAAGACAACGTGGGAGGCTTCGTTGCCCGTCCCAACGGCAATGTGGGGAGCTTTGTGGCCAAAGACGGCGACGACAGCGAGAGCTCCCTATAGTTGGCCCCAGCCAAAGGACAACGGCTTGGGGCTTGCAGGCACCGACACTGCAGACCAGTTTCAACCATCAGACATACCATCGAATATTGATTTTCCACTTCACTCCGGATCCCCTTCATGATCCCGATTTATTGACAATATTTTTAAATATCGCCCCGTCCCCCCGGTTCCGTAACAAACCGTTTTTGGTCGATAGCGGCCCAGAAAATGTCTGGAACAATCGTCGCCGAGTGAGTGGTGGGAGGATTGGGTACTGGCGGGGTT
>NW_011645797.1:128008-145017 GCF_000223845.1 Gregarina niphandrodes | reverse complement strand
GACCGGGGGGGAGGCTTTTTTGGCGGCATGAATGACGAAGAAACGGCGGCTGGAGTTGCTGGAATCGGCCTTACGTAAGGAATCTGCCTTAGCCAAGGAGTCGGCCTTACGTAAGGAATCGACCTTACGTAAGGATTCGGTCTTGGTTCAGAAGGATTCGGTCTTAGTTAAGAAGGATTCGGTCTTAGTTAAGAAGGATTCGGTCTTACGTAAAGAAGGAGAGGGAGAGGGCCGGGCCGACGCTTTGGGGGCGGGTGGTTCCTTGAAGTCGGGTCGCGTGTTGTTGGGGGCCGGTGCACCAGAGACGGGCGTGATTGCGGAGACGGCGCCGAATGCGATGTCGCTGGTGGCAGAGAAGGTGGCGTTGGAACGGAGGGTGGCGCCGCTGGATGAGGAGGCGATGGCGCGGCAGGCGGAGTTGCGCATTTTGCGGCAACTCGCGGCCGCCCAGCAGCCGTTGCTGCGCCCCCGAGAAGAAACCGGACCCGACCAACAAGAGAGTCGCCGCTGCCGCCGCTGGCTGGGCTGGCGGCCCCACTCCAAGTACCAGCGGCTGTCTGGAAGAGAGAGAACTATTCTGCTCAATAACTCCGGCATTCGGGTCCAAGACTCGGAGGTCCCAGACGTGGGCGGCGGGGTCGGGACTGGGGCGGATGAGGGCCGCACAGCCGAGCACGTGTATCCCGTGCTCAAGTTCGAACATCTGCGGCTCCCGGCGGCGCTGGTGGAACACCTAAAGAGAGAGAAGGGAATCAGGACACCCTCGCCCATCCAGCAGGTCTCTCTGCCCACGCTCTTGTCTGGCCGAGACTTTCTGGGTGTCGCGGGCACCGGCAGCGGGAAAACTCTCTGCTATTTGCTCCCCATGGCCTTCGTCTGTCTGGCCAGCTACAAGCTTCAGCCCTTCCGGACTCAGTCCTTGCGGAGTCAACACGCTCAGCCACTTCGGAGCCGCAGACCGCCACTCGGCCAAGACGGACGCCCCGGGTCCGGTGGCCCCGGATCTGGCAGCCCCCCTGGGCCTGGCGCCCCCGGGTATGACGACCCCGGCACTGAGAGTCCCTGGCCGTGCAGCTTGGTGCTGGTCCCTAGTCGGGAGTTGGCGCTGCAAATTGCGGGGAACGCGAACGAGTTGTTGGCTGTGCTCTCGGACGCGTACCGCACGCGTGTGCCCTTGAGGTGCGCCTGCGCGATCGGCGGCGTATCCACGTCGGGACAGGGGCGCGTGTTGGCGAACAGCCACGGCCTGGTGGCGACGCCGGGGCGCCTGAAGGATGTGCTGGACAGGGGGTTCTGCGTTCTGGCGGGCGTGCGCTACTTCGTCATCGACGAAGCCGACCGGCTGCTGGATGGCTCCGGATTCCTGGACACCGTCCGGGCCATCCTGGATTACCTGCACCCGCGGGACGAGCGCCTGTCGCCAGGAAACCGCCCCCTGCCCGCGCAGAGAGTTCGACCGTGGCTGCAATCGGCCTTGTTTTCGGCGACGATGCCACCGAAGGTACGCGAATTAGCGAAGACGTTGTTACGGTGGCCTGTATCGGCTTCCATGGGCAGTGGAAGTGTGCGTGTGTCTTCAGAGGTACGACAGCGCGTGGAGTTGGTTGCACACACGGCGCGTGTGCGACTCAAGTTCCTGTTGCGGGCATTGGTAGAGACGCCGCCACCGGTGATTGTGTTTTGTTCCAGCAAGTTGGACGTGGATGCGGTGTTCGAGACGATGTTACGACGCGGGGTGGAGGCGGTTGCGATCCACGGCGGTTTGAGTCAGGAGGACCGGCAGGACGCGTTCGAGCGCTTCGCAGCCGGCCGTGCAGATGTGCTCGTAGCCTCGGACGTCGCTGCCAAGGGCCTCGACTTCCCGCGCGTCCGCCACGTCATCAACTACGATATGCCCCCAGACATCGAGGCCTACGTCCACCGAGTCGGCCGTACCGGCCGCGACCAACTCAGCGCTGGCACCACCTCCGGCCGAACCACATCCGGCCTCGCCACCACCTTCGTCACCTCCGCCTGCCTCGCTAACGAAACTGTCCTCCTCGACCTGCGCTCGGTCCTACTTCAGGCACGTCAAACTCTCCCCAAATTTCTCACCGTCCTCGCCGAACATTGCGGCCTCCACCAAACAGATGTAGAGTGCACCTTCTGCGGCGGTCCCGGCCACAGACTCGTGCACTGCCCTAGACTTCGTAAAAACAGCGGGCGCAACAGCACGCTCTTCTAGACGGCGAGGATTGCTGAGATTCGATATCTCTTGCCCTCCTCGAGACGATCACTTGGAACTCGTCGTCGCCCGTAACTAGTTCCCATTCATCAAAAGTTCCCATTCATCAAAAGCATCCATCCGGGCACTGGCGGCTTCCGGACGTGGTGTGTAACAGATTTTGAAGAAGGTTTTGTCGACCGCGGGAAGACTGTTAAAACCACAGACTCGATATACAGAGGAGTCTTACGGGGGGGGGGGGGGGGACAGTCCGAATCTGCTCGCAAGTTAGTCTGCTGTTAGGTCCCACCCCAATCGACGACACGGCACCCAGTGCAATCAGTCAGTCTACCGTTATGCTTCTAGTGTCGATGAGAATGATGGAGAAGCAGACCATGCCAGTGTTCGCTCATATGCGTCCGTTGATTCTGATCTCGACTCGCTCATGGATGGATCTCGCTAATGGGAACTTCCGCCGGTTTTCTCTTGTTGATGGCGAATTCGATGTCCCCGATCTCGACGGCGGTTTAGAAAGATAACGACCCAGTATTCCAACGAATAACAGGCAATAAAAGGTGGAAGCCCCAAGTGGAAGTCGTCTGGTAGCTTCTATGGTTAACAGGAGATCTTCAAGAACTCGAGGGGTGTGGAAGAGTGTGTGTGGTGGGATGTTGTGGAGGGGTGGCCGGTGTTGTATCCACTTACGAGACGGTGGATGACACCGACCATGCAGAGATGGTACACATTGTCTACGACGATGATCTCATCAGTCTCGACCAGCTCTTCGACGCCTTCTTTTTGGTACACGACCCGACTCAACTCGACCGGCAAGGTGAAGATCAAGGACGTCAGTACCGCAGCGCCATATTCGTGCACAACGCCAAAGACCTGCAGACGGCCCAGGATGCAATAGGCCGTGCCAAGAAGCTCTGGGAAGTAGAGGGAGCTCACATACCAAGAACGGTAGTCACCACTGTACAACTTGTACCGGTGTCAGACTTTTATAGGGCTGAAGACTACCACCAAAACTTCGCTGTCAAGAACCCAAAGAATGAGTACTGCAAACGCGTCGTAAACGAAAAGATTAGGGACGCCCGCAAGCTTCTCAGAGACCTCATGAAGGGCAATAAGACGGGCGGAACAGGTACACTAGAAGACATGGCCAAGGGACGAGTGTTTAGTTGATTCGAAAAAGTTAGTCCTTCTTGCCGGGGAGAAACAGATCTCTTAGAGTTGGTTCTCTTGACAACGGCTTCGGCCTTCTTCTTCTCAATATCGTCAAGGGACATACCAGCGATGGTCTTCTGCGAGCGGACAGTCGTCTTAGTACGCTTCTTGCCGGTATCGGTGTTGGCTGACCACAAAGCCATTGCCGCCACTCGGCTATTAGCAGCTGTGGTCGGCTGCGGCTTGTCGACTTGCACGGTGTTAACGTGAATAGGGCATCTGTGTTTTTTTGAGATGATCAATCGAGTTACGTTAGCTGGTGGTTGTTTCTGGTGTCATCAGGAGATCTTCAAGAACTTGAGGGGTGTGGAAGAGTGTGTGGTGGGATATTGTGGAGGGGTGGCCGGTGTTGTACCCACTTACGAGACAGTGGATGACACCGACCATGCAGAGGTGGTACACATTGTCTACGACGATGATCTCATCAGTCTCGACCAGCTCTTCGACGCCTTCTTTTTGGTACACGACCCGACTCAACTCGACCGGCAAGGCGAAGATCAAGGACGTCAGTACCGCAGCGCCATATTCGTGCACAACGCCAAAGACCTGCAGACGGCCCAGGATGCAATAGGCCGTGCCAAGAAGCTCTGGGAAGTAGAGGGAGCTCACATACCAAGAACGGTAGTCACCACTGTACAACTTGTACCGGTGTCAGACTTTTATAGGGCTGAAGACTACCACCAAAACTTCGCTGTCAAGAACCCAAAGAATGAGTACTGCAAACGCGTCGTAAACGAAAAGGTTAGGGACGCCCGCAAGCTTCTCAGAGACCTCATGAAACCGACCTCTGCACCTGTTCCAAACCGCCCAGAACTCCCGGCTGCCGAGAGCAGTGAATCCAAGCAGCTGCCCTGTAACTAGCGCACTACAGGCAATGCGATGTAACTAATGTACGGAGCAAGCATGTTATACATGAGGGCAATAAGACGGATGGAACAGGTACATTAGAAGACATGGCCAAGGGACATATATGAGTTGATTCGAAAAAGTTAGTTCTTCTTGCCGGGGAGAGCAACAGATCTCTTAGAGTTGGTTCTCTTGGCAGCAGCTTCGGCCTTCTTCTTCTCAATATCGTCAAGGGACATACCAGCGATGGCCTTCTGCGAGCGGACAGTCGTCTTAGTGCGTTTCTTGCCGATACCGGTGTTGGCAACAGCCTTCTTGTTGTTGCGCCTCCACGCCTGGGTCCATCGCAGCTTGGCCGGCTTCTTCTTCTGGTGGTACAAAGACTCAACCTTGGACGTCTGGAACACGTGAGTCTTGGCATCCCTAAGTAAATAAACATAGAAGCCATGTATGTATCCGCCTCGAATACAACATCAGCATGCTACTACCGTCGGCCCGGTTCTAACAGGCACGTAATAACACACCCACGTTTCGGCATATTCCGAGACACAAGACTTACCTGGAGATGAAAACCTGGCCTCTGCCGGGGTAGATTTTCATTTCGCTGTAGGAGCATGTCTCCAGCTTCAACGTTGTGGTAACGTCCTTGCTGGCCATCTTCTCTCAACCCCAAAAAGGCCCCTTAAAAAATTTGGTGCGCCCTCACTGTTTTGTCCTTTCTTTTGAAAATTCATGCTCCACTTCAGCGTCCCTGAAACTCTCCTACAGGTCCTTCGGCTGCAACTACCACAGCTCTTCCAAAATCCCGCCTTTAACAAAACTCCGCCTTTAACAAAACTCCGCCTTTAACAAAACTCCGACCGGTTTCGAACCAACACTCATGCTCTCTTTTTGCTCATGGAACCGGGCGAGGACCCCCACGACCCTTATCCGCTGCATAGTCTCTTGCAGCTTTACGTGGATGACCGCGCCGCTTATGACGTAGTGTACAAGTACGCTGCCAGCTTTGCTGCGGATGCCCTAACCACCAGGTTTGAATACTGTTTGTGGACAGTGCCTGTTGTCTGAACCCCCCGCAATGACCGACCCCAGAATCGAATACGCGCTCTGCAAACACGCCCGCGCGACAAACACGCGCGCCACAAACACACCCGAACATTAATTTCGCATCGGAGTTTCGGTAGATTTGTGTACAAACGATGTCTACAGGAAGCGTATGCGGACGTCAGAGCTTCTCTAGTGAACTTCTTCGAGACGTACTTGGCTGCAAACGGGAGTTTGCGAGAATACTGGCAAGCAACGCAGAAAGTCATGAAGGCTACGCTTTACTTTGATAGAAAATGCAAGGACGGCACCCGGGACGTGGCGGCGCTAGTCGTCCTAAGGAGGCTTTTCCGCAGCTCCTGCGGGCGCCAGGCCGCCGGCTACGAGGAGTGTAATGAGATACTCCAGTCAGGACAATTGCGGGATGACTTGCTGGCGGATGGCTCTGTTGTTCGTTCGCCTGACGCCTTTTGGGTTTTGAGGGGGCTTCTTGGGGCCCACCTAGGGCTCCAGATATTCTTAGCAGCATACCCAGAATACCTGCAAACCAAGATATGCTCTGCGTTCGACGTCGGGTTGAAACCCACCTTGGTCCGTTCTGCCTTCCTTGAAACTCAGGCTACACGGAGTACACTGCTCAGTCGTCCGAGGCTGCTGAGCTCTGGTTACTCGTTCGTCGCTGAGACCTTGGGTATGTATTTCAGCGAGCTGGGTCACTTGGACGACTTATTAAAGGAGCAAGGGGCCCCTGGTTGTAGTATTGCACACTTCAATACTGCACACTTCAATACTGCACACTCCAATACTGCACACTTCAATAATGCACACTCCAATACTGCACACTTCAATAATGCACACTTGAACAATGGACAGTCTGGTAATGAGTACTCCAGTAATGTTGCGCATGGAACAGAACGGTGTTGCGAAGACGGGGTGGACTGGGCCGCCCTTCAGCTGCGGCTGGAACGCCACGACTTCGTGGTTTGTGGACGGACCGACCAACGACGGCCGAATTTGTCCTCGCAGGTAAACGATACTCACAGGGAAATAACACCTGTCCTGACGCAATCGTTCGAAAGGGAGGTGCGGCACCGGGTTCGCGACTGTCTCCGAGAGGCCTGGGAGGCGTACGTGACGGCCAACAACGCAGCTTCTCGGCTTCTGGATACTTATGACCTGGACAAGCTGTTGGCAATTGGCCTTGAACCCACCCCAGTAGGCCTTATTACCAAAAGCTCAACCTCGAAGGTCCCGACCGCCAAAAGCTTTGGCGGTCTGAGACAAGTTCTCCGTCGCCGTGGCCTCAAAACCGCATTTCTGGTCACCAATGTAGGTTTCGACGAATGTAATGGTGGAATTGAGGGTGGGTCGGCTCACGGCCGCCGGGCGACACTGACTGTCAGATTCAACTCGACCCGCTGTGGAGCTCGTCTGTATTGCCGCATGCGGAGTTTCAAACCCAGGTCACGGCTGAAGCTAGCCAGGTCGTCAACACCGCGGTGTCAAAGCCCGGCCCAGCCTGCGGAGGCCGCACAAATCCTGCGCATTCTTTCCCGGTGGATGGCACTGAGCGGAGAAACCAACAAGGAGTATAAAACGGCGATTGAATCCGTGCTCCAACGAAGTTTATTCCCGACGTTGTGGGCCGACGGGGGAGATGGAGGTGGAGTACCAAGTGGAGCTGACCTCGAAAATTCCAAGGACATCCTGTTTAAGCTGTGCAAGCAGATGGGACAGATAGAGGACAAGCTGCAACATCTTTTCGCTCCTATACAGATTGAAGACATCCGTGTACAATATTCCTGCCAACCCGTGGACGACTGCTCAGGTCACGATCAAGAGTTCCATCACCACGAGCTGGGTTACGACGGTGAGTTACGCGATCGCGAGTTGTACGACTTCACGTTATCCTTATGGCATGGCTTTCTGGTCCGGCATCGGAATCGGATATTGAGCCAGGTAGGTGTATGGATGTTGCGTCACGGAGTGCACTGGGAGACATGTTCTCTTCGGCTACAAGGACCTGCCCCTTCCTTGAAGGAAACAAGCAGCCAGAAGACACTCGGACCGAATGTGAAGGTGGCAGAGGTACATGCCCCGGACGACAAAGACACCGTGGGTAAATGGGCACTTGGAGGGGATACGAAGGAGTACCTAGATAGCAAACAGTTAAGGGGGGAAGATAGCAAACAGCTAAGGGGGGAAGAAGCGCAAGCAGCATGGGAACGCTTACCGGGGCGTTGTCTACCGGAGGATTGCCTGCCAGTTGCATTAAGGACTACGGATCAGCTCATGAGCTTGCAAGAAGGATTCATCGATGTTCTGTTAAGGGCCCATGAAGCTGTTCTAAACACAGACGCAACTTCGTATCCGACGACTGGACCCGGGTCTAATTCGGAACAGGGACCAGGGGCACCAGGCCAGTCTTTCCGCGTGGAGAAGCTCGTGCTATCCGATTGGTTGTCTGCACTCGGCAATGCTGCACGCGAAGAACAGCAAGTTCAAAAACTTCTGGGCAACCTCGGGATACAACTGGGCTTGGATGGCGAACTGCCAAGTCGACTGGTGTCCAAGAGCAAGCTAATGCGACCCGTTGTGGTCCGACTGGAATCTGCCCGCATGCAAGTTTCCACGCACAGAGGAATGGAGTTCTGCATTTGCTTATTAAACCGATATAGTACAGATCGCTATGAGACGATTGATGCCATCGATACTCGGCAGATGAGTTGTGTAGTGCGACAGATTGGAGCCCGCAATGCCACATTCCAATGGGTGTTAGACCGAGGTGTATGCACGTTTAGTTATAAGGGTCGAACTTTGATTTGCTCAACTGGAGCTGGTATCATCCTCGATGCGATCTCGGACGTAATTTCGACCCGTACATCATCCCCGAATTCTACATGTCAACGGAGTGATGAAGAAGTCGAAGTAGTCGTTGACACTGAGTGTCAGCCAAACAAAGGTAAGACAGACAACCAAGAGATGTGGTTAGCTGGGCCAGCGGCTCCTGACTGGGTTTATCTTGGTGACAAGGAGTTAATGCGTCGTTGTGGATTCCGTCATACACGGCAATACCACCAGTATATGGCTGAGCTTCTCAGCGTGGGAATAGTTTGTTATGCCTGGGGAAAGGAGCCGGCGTCGGTTGCGGAAAAGAAGTCAATGGAAGGCTATTTGCAGCTGAACCTGCAGTGGGATGGCCCTCAGGCTCTACCCCGTGCTTCTCTAGCAAAGAAGCATAACGGGCAGACTGAGAGGCCGCTTACTCCGTCTTCAATGAGTGATCCAGGTCTTGCCGCCGATCTGGGTGTTGCCGATCCTGTTATTGCCGATCCGGTTGTTGTCGATTGTCGGATTGCGCAGATCGTGAAGAGGAATGGGCGCATTTCTGAAGCGAGGCTTGTCGAGGAGCTGATGACCACTGGGCGGCGTTTGTTTGGTCTGTCCAGAGCCATGATCTCGTCGAGGCTCCAGGTGTTGATTGACAAAGAAATCATTCGCCATGATCAGGCCAATGACACCCTCATGCTTACGTTCAGTGACCAATAGCTTCCATGTCGGATTAGTATCAAAGAGGGAGCGGGACAGACAGGTCGACGGACAAGGAGGGATGGGCAAAAAAAAGGGGACGTACAGACTTAAAAGCAATGTGATGACCTAAGAGACAGACCCTAATCGACAGGCCTGAGTCGACAGGCCTGAGCAGTGGGGGATAAACAGAAGCAGACTTTAGGCAGATTAGCGTCGACGCGATTCCATTCGCTTCACTAGGACTTCCGATGCTGGAGCCTCGTCGTTGTTTTCTCCACTTTCTTCGCTGCTTTGGGTTTTTTCCCTGGCTGTAACACGTTGTGGATGTCATAAGCCACGCTCGCTTTTAGGTCCAAAGCGCGAATTTTGTTTTGAGCCTGTGCTTCAATGGTCCTTAAATCCATGAACATTGTGTACTCCGGACTGAAGTTAACCGGCGGGAAAGACTGTATGGGACATTCCGCTAGATGCTGGTGCTTTGCTTTCAGTTCCTTTACTCCTACGTCAATTTGCTCCCGTGCAAACGGTCTCGTTGAGTCCTTGAGCCATAATGCGAAATTGTCCTTATCATACCTAAAGGGATTTATTGGGTCGTGACGACCTGAAAATCTTTCTCGAACTCTCCCGTCTAGTTCGTCTAAGGTGGGAGGTAACGGAGCCATCTTTCGTTCGAGACGGATTTGTTTTATGCTACTATCTATCAAGCGTCGAGAAAAAGTGTCATTCACCTCAACACCTTTTTGTCGTTTAGCATTTGCATCGGCAACCTTCTCTTGAAAGGTTTGAACATCACTTAACTGATCCAAATCCACCCAATCATGGGCCATCAGCAACAATTCATAGTCCACAGTGGATACATTATGCTGAGCTATCAGGTATTTATCCATCATCAATTCGTCGTCATCGTTGCAATATGCATATTCATATTCGCCAACGATTTCCAGAGATATCGGCTCTATAATCTCTTCTTCATTGGGATCGATGTAATAGTAGTAGCGATTGTCGATTCCTTGGAAGCCATCAGCTAGATTATCATCGTACTGACCCAATTCGCGTTTTGGGTCCGTTTGCATATCGTTCGATAGCGCGCGCACACGTTTTTGGATGGATGTTTAGAATTGAGATATGCTCCTTTATCTTCAATTATCTTGAATTGAAAGATGCCCTACGTCTTGCTCTTGCTCACCGGCGACTGACTGAAATCTTTCTCACGTTAACCGCCCACGTTAACGCCGATTTGTCCTTCTCTGACCGACAGGCGATCAGACGACAAATATTTCAGAATGAGGAAAATAAGGCCATCCCATCGCACTTCACTCACATTTCAGTGACTCCCACTGTGGGTGGATTATCGCATATGTTCCACAAGCCACGAAGGGTTGCTCAATTTATTCATAGACGGAGCGCAAAGGAGATGAAGCTTTATCATCCGTACTTCTATAGGTATTTACTCCCTCCTATGACATTGCGAAGTTTCTCATTTAGTCATCTGCCACTGGCATTACACCCACGTTCAGTCATCACCCCGCCTGTTATGGAACCCCAGAATATACCCATGCCGCACGATTTATCACTCCTTGACATGTTGAGCATACTTTGTGTTCAACATGAAACATTGAAGAAATTCGTTTTCTCCGCGTACGATTCCTGTCCTATTCCATGGAACACAACGCCGAGCCGGGTTTGCCCCAGGGATGTGATCGATGAGTGTATACATGCAAGGAGCGAGATGATTCGGGAGTGTTTTGGTCATTTGCACGTTGAGGAAGATCGGAAACAAACGGATGAGGTTTCGCATTTGGACCCGTTAAATAGTGAGGTTGACCCAGAGCTTTCCCGCAGATATCAGATCAGGGTATGGTGTCCGGAATGCCGATGTTCAAGAATGAATCATGACTCATGTTGGATGAAGGGGGGGCGCCAGATAAAGGATATGCTTTTGACATCACTGGATTCTGAAGAAGATCGTGAGGACTTCTTGAGGGGCTGGGAGGGTGCCAAGGGCCTGAATTATCCCAACCTGGAGCACCTCGAATTCTCTGGATGGGGGTTGTCTAACTTCCTGGCGTTGGTACGCATTCTGGGGATAGCCAGATTCCCCAAATTAAAGACTCTCATTCTCAACGGCACATTGATTATGTCGCCTTCTTTAACTGATCCGAAGAACGCTTTGCCGCGACCTAAGCTCAAGAACGAGGGCCAAAAGGTTCCGAGCGAACCTGAAAAGCTTATGCGGTTCATGCAGACCATGAGCTTTCAGTATTCTCCTTTTGCGCGCCATCACTCGAAGAAAGGGAATAGTGACTACTGGATGTCGGTGTTCAATGGAGGTTTGTGGACTCCCGACACGTTTCCGCAGTTGCGCCGCGCCGTGATTCGCGTAGGCAACTTTGATGATGCGGCCCGATGGATTACTCCTTTGTTCGAAAATTGTCTGGCATTCGCGCCTAACTTGGAAGAAATTGAATTTGACCATAGTATCGTCCAGTTTAGTATTTTGGAGGACCCGATCATGAAATTTTTCTCCATGGTTCCGGGCGTCATTCGCCGAATATCGCCGGATGAGGGAGGCACTGTCGTCTATCACCACAACCGTCAGATGGGTGCGGTCTTATTCCCGAAATTACAGGTTGTCAAAATTCGATTTGTGGATTCCCCAATGACTCTTGTGGCAGTGGAGAATGCCATTTCCAATATACTGCAGCGGCCCATTAGGGTGAAAACGCGGAAGGCATTTGTACATCTGTTCTCCGACGATGCCCAAACTGCAGCTGACATTATACGGGAATGGCCTTCGATGCAGAAGGAACGCCTGCGAACGATTCTGAACCAGTCGGACGATTTGGGTATTCGACAGCAGATCATAAATGTGCTGGAAGAGGCTGAACGGGTGGAGCAGCACAACTCTATGTTGGGCGGAATTGAATTTGCGAAGTCGTGCGATTGGACGGGAGACGATGAGGGCGACGACGCTTGTGACCGCCCGCAGTACCTGGCCTCACCGCTCTCACCTTTTTCGGAGGACACGGAATTCCGCGAAAACGGCTTGCTCATCCTCTCGTTCGACGGCGCCCGGCAGCAGGCTGTGCTTCCTCCGCTGAACGGAGACTTGCTGAATTTTGGTACGCACGCCAGCAAGCTGCTTCTTAAACACTATCGACCCTCTGACACGCTCCAGGAGAAGCTGCTGGCCAGCATTACCTTCCAGGACTCGTCGAATGAGGTCCAGAATCTATCCACAATTTGCACGGTCGACGACAGCGGCACCCTTGGGCCGGAGGAGGAAGTGGAACGCGAACCCAACGGGAAGGACCTGGACGCGGGCCCTCGCAAGGAGCGACTGGTTGTGCGAGACTCCTGTCTGCGGCGGCTGGACATCCAGTTGGAGTTCGCCATCGTGTGGCAAGTGTCAGAGTCAGAAGCCAAATTGGCTGTGGAGGAGGAGGTGGCCCGCCTGCGGAAGCACCTGCTGGGACACCCTTGGCTGCGGTCGATTCGCCACGTGCGAGTGGGCTCATGCACGCGGCTGACCTACGAGGGGAACAACTGGGATTGGTGGGAGCGGTTGATTTGCGGCGTGTACCGGCCGCGACAGCGGCGAGTGGGCGCTGAGGGGTGGGCACGGGAGAGCAAGGCGGTCATTCCGGAGCAGGCGCTGGCCAAGTACCAGTGCCATCACATGACGGAACACTGACTTGCGCTCCCATCTTGGCGCGTTGGAGAGGGACACATTTTTAGAATGAAATGTTTCCCCTGGTCATTCCACAAGGACACCAATAACGTATCGCTCAAGAATGAGGCGTGCGAGGTGGCTTACGCAGCGGAACTCCCGCCGCCCAGGCTCTTTGACTTGCGGGGGCGCATGGTGGTGAAGTTGCTGAACGCCGCGAACGCGGGCCTCGTGATCCAAACGATCGGACGTGTGCAGAGGGGCGACGTGTCTTCCATGTACCGTGTGGAAGGCCTGCTTTTGGGCAGCGGCCGCTCGGCGCAGGTGCGTCTGGCGACGCACCGCATGACCGGGAAACGGGTCGCCATGAAATCGTTCTTAAAGCGGACGGGAAAGGTGAACTACATGCGGAATGAGGCACAGGTCGCGCTCCGCCTGGACCACCCGCACGTGGCCCGGCTGCTGGAGGTGTGGGAAGACAACTTTGCGGTGCATTTCATTATCGAGTATTGTCCGGACGGGGACTTGCTGCAGTGGATCCGGCGCCGCTTCAGAGGCGCCAAGCTGACTGCGGAATTCTACCGGGAGAACGAGCAGATTTCCCGCGCCCTGATCACCCAAATTCTGCGAGTGGTCGGCCACCTGCACCACGAGCAGCTGGTGAGCAGGGACATCAAGGCGGACCACTTTCTGATCGATGGTTGTCTCTCCCAGACCTCCGTGGAAGGAACCACGCTCATGCGAGGCCGGACCGGGGGCATGTCAGACCGACAGCGGCGTTCCAGTGGCGAGCCGGGGACACACTCTTCGCCCGCCATTCCATCGCCCGTCTCTGTCGTGTCACCGCCAGCGCAGTCTGTGCCGGCCGAACTCGCCACCGAGGTCAATCCCCGCGTAGAGTTCCGGGGGAAGGCGTCCACAGGCATCCCCAAACTAAAGCTCATTGACTTGGGACTCGCTCGCTCCTTCAGCTACGAGTCCCGGCCGATGAAGGCGGCCTGCGGATCGTTGCCGTACGTCGCGCCGGAGGTCTTGCTCGGCAACTACACCTCGCAGTGCGACCTCTGGAGTGTAGGCTGCATCATGTATATGCTGCTTACCGGAGACCCCCCCTTCCACGGCTCAGAGTCGGAAATCGCAAACAAGATTCTCGCCAGTGATTTCCACGTGCAACTGCCACCAACCTGCGCTGCCGCTCTTTCATCCGAATGCAAGGACCTACTACAGCGCCTCCTGACCCAGAACCCGAACGACAGAATAGACGCTGAATCAGCATACCGACACGTGAGCAACATACATCCACCGTTACAGCCCACCGTACTGAGCTTGAGCCCCGGGTCAGTCCCCGGCGCAGGCTACCTTAACTCCTCTTTCATGCCCGTCCCGTTCTGGTCCGTTCACTGCCTTACCTGTGTATTTCTTAGCAATGGATTCTTCGACCCACCCCGCTGGCCTTTCGGTTGCCTGAGGGAGAGCTAGGCTATAAGCTGAGGAATGCGGTCCCTGCCTTGCGGAGGGTGCCAAACCAAAAGTTCTTCCGGAAAGTAGTGTTGAGTTTGATGGCCTTCGGTCTTTCCACTGACGAGATGTGGGATCTTGACACCCTTTTCTCATATGCGGACCATGGCGGTACAGGGGTCCTTACACCTGCGGATCTGGAAAGTTTGTTGACTCGGATTGATCCTACACTATCGCGAGCCGAGGCGGGTAAAATTGCAGAGGCTATGGATATATTTGATCGGGGTGGCATCTATTTCAATGGTACGTTTCTATCCACCCTTTCCGTCGTACTCCACGACTCGTTCCCTCCATGTCTCACCCATATCTCAACCCTCATTTACAAACCCAGAGATTCCGTCGCCCTATATTCCGTGTAGTATGACCGGACTAACATGTGATTTCAGATTTCATTTGTTGTTTCCTTGGGTCTGTTATACCGTTGGACGATGGTCATCTAAGAACCACATTCTGGAAGTTCGATCGTTCACGAACAGGCCAGGTGAGTGTGGAAAATATGCGGCAGGTGCTTGGCACCTTATATTCCGACCGTGTGTTGGAAAAGTTCCTTCGAGAGAGCGACCGTGATGGAGACAAGTATATTGATTTCGATGAGTTTAGGTGGATAGCTAAAGACGAGCCTCCGGTGGAGTCCACTGAATCTGACAAATCATCATAAAACGCGTGACGTTTTTCCAGTATTACTGTTTGAGTTTGTAACCCCCCATGCCAGCTGCTGTACAGTTGAATGTCCACCTCGCCCGGCCTGGCCTAAATATGCCCGCCTCGTTTCGTCTTCCGTTTGGCTCTTTCTTTCGCCAGCTCGACTTGTATCAAGTCTGCCAGAATTTTGTCTTCGCTAGGTTGTGTGTCTTCTTGTCCTGTTTTTTGCTTGGCCTCATAAGGCAAGTCCAATGTGGCCTCTTTTGGGGAGCCTGTGCCTTCAGACTTGATCCCGCCTGCGTTGGCCTCGGACAGGTCATCCTGCTCATCGTCCAACGAGGAAGGTTCGTCCTCCCTTTCATCGTTCATGATTACATAATCGCGAGACGACTTCGCAAACTTGATAATGTCTCCGGGAAGTAGCTCGTAGTAGCGTGTCGGCTCGATTTGGTCGTGGTTTAGGAATGTTCCGTTAGTGGAGTTGAGATCCATTAGGTACGGACATGTCTCGCCCCTCTTTGAGTTCCATCTGAAGCAAATGACCGCGTGTTGCTTGCTCGTCGTTGGATGCATTATCGGCACATCGGCAACCCTGGCATCACTACCAAACAAATAACAGCTACTATCTCCCAGAGTCAACGTTTCTACAAAGGTGACCTAGTTGTGTTCTACACAGTACGAGAGGGGAGCTATTAGGAGATTTGACTTACTATTGTCCATATTAGACTTATTTGAGAAGACAAAGAGCCACCATTTCAAGACGGGCTTACGAGCGTCCAATGGCAACGTGTGCTTCAGTAGGACGCCGTTCTTCATGTTGGTTTCTTCCGCCAACACTCCGGAAGTCTGCATGTTCCGTTCTACGTTGGTTGTTTGGGCTTGCTTGCGCGGTGCTTCTTCTTTCTCGTGCCGTACCTCCTCATACCGGGACGGTTCTCCCCAAGCTCTGTCTTTTGGTCGCTCCTGTGGCTCATTTCTGGAATTCCAGGACGGCTTCCCATAGGGCGCTGTTCTCCGACTGTCATACCCCCTTCTCGGGTCGCCATACGGCCCTGTTCTCTGGCCCATCCCTTCCCCTCTCATTTCTCATTTTTCTTGAAGCGATTTTCGGCAGCTGGCTGAGCAAACAAAGAAAGGGGCAACCGAGCTTGTTCGTCGGAGCGGTTTTGGGACAGCCAGTCCGCCTTGGCTGTTGTTGTTTTAGGGAACATTGCGTTACTGTAAAAATGCCTATTGCTCAAGGTTCAGAGAGTATGCGATCCTTAATGGAGGAACGCGTTAGAAATGGAGCCAATGGACCGCAGGGCGACCCCGAGATGGAAGCCTATATGGCTGGCTTGGTGGGCAAGTGCGACGCACTGGCGATGTACGACAGCGAAGGGACACTCTTGTGGGCTTGGAGCCAAGACGGTATGCATGGCTGGTACTGGCATGTTGATGTGACTGCTGACAACTTGCGCTCATCCACGTCCTATGATTATCAACAAAGCGACGGTGTAAGTATCCGCCCGGCCCCCAGTAGCACTAATAGCGGGCGGAGGGCTGAATCTGACAGATCTTACTTGCAGTCTGCGTTGCCAGTCACCTCGGAAGCGGACTACATTGCTGAGTTCATGAGCGGCGCCGGCAGAACGCTGTTTTTCAACGGTTGCAAGTTTGTGCAGGCCAGGAAGGACATCTCGGAAGAAGAAGTGACATTTGCGATTTTTAGCGGCGCCGGTGGCCGAGGTTTGCACTGCGCAGTATCGCCAGACAACGCCTACATGGTGGTTGCTGCGGCGTCCACGACGGGGGCGCCATCTGAAGAATACTTCGATTTGGATTTAAAGCGCGCGAAAGGCAGCATCAAGATCTCACCTACACAGCTCGGCGGAACCTTTAGAGCCTTCGCACCGGGCGCGCTTGGCGTTTAGGAGCACGTGTGTGCGCACGCGTGCGCGGGCGTGATCGTCGCCATAGTTTAACGTGTACAAAATATGTACGTTAGTTTAGGTAGATTTGTGCATCTTCGAATTCCACAATCTCTTCCAATTCATCGGTGTCTTTGGCAGGCACTGGGTCTGGCGCTGGCGGCGGGGATGGTGCTGGGGCTGGAGCTGGAGCGGCCGCTCGCCGTCTCCCCTCTGTTCTGGGAACGGTGGTCGCCGCGCCGCCGAGGTACATTTCCATGCCACCAGGGCTGGCGTCGGGTGCCGGGGCTGTTGTTCCAAAATCGCCGGCTCCATAGTTGCCTACTCCGTAGTCAGCGGCGGTCGGCGCCGGCGGTGCAGGCGCGGCTCTTGAGGGCCGAGCGGCCCTGGTCGCGGGTGCGGGCGCCGCCGTGACGCC
>NW_011645797.1:123506-127341 GCF_000223845.1 Gregarina niphandrodes | reverse complement strand
ACCGCTGGTTCGGGGACCTTGAGGAAAGCAAGCCAGTCGGGTTGGGCGGCGCCTGCTGCAGCCTCTGCGGCGCCAGCGTGTCGCCGGTGGCGTTCTTCGGGGTGCTTGCGCCGTTTGAGGCGCACCTTGGCGAGTTCCGAGGTGACGGCGGGCGCTGCTTCAGCGCCGTACTGGGAACTCCAAAAGTCCATCGCACCTGCCTCCACGCCCGCCTTTTTCGCGGCCTGTTTGCGGCGTCGTTTGGCCACGTCGCCTTCCAGACGCAGAGACGCGATGTCTGGCGGTGACTTGGGCGGGGCCGGCCTCGGATTTTCGGGCAACTTGATGATGGGAATCAGCTCCGTCGAGTCGCGCTTAGGTTCCTTCTTCTTCTTCTTCCGCTTATCCTCTTCCTTCCCGCGCCGCCACTGACTCCACTTGGAAAAGGCGGAAGTCGTCGGCAAATAGCGTCCCAGTTGCTTCTGCAGGTTCAAGTCTGCACCCTTAACTTTGCGCATACGACCCCACCCGAATTCTCCCGCCTTGCCACCACCACCGCCACCCGCGCCGTACATCGCTTCCCAGTCTCCTCCGCCGGGCCCGCCGGGACCGGCGTCGGCTCGCCGCCGGCGTGGCCGGCGGCGCCGGCGAGTACCATCGGGAGCCACCACCACCTCGTCCGAGGCTACTTCGCTCCCGACCTCGCTCCCTAGCGACTCCTCCTCCTCCTCTTCCTCCGCTGGCGCCCCCGGCCGTCTGCGACGCCGGTCGCCTGGCCGCTCGGGACCTCCGAAGCCGAAGCCTTTCCAGAAGTCGCCTCCCCCTTCCTCCCCCTCTGCGCCTTCTCCGCGTGCACCCGGCCGGCCCGGTCGGCGGCGACCCGCCGTTCCGGCAGTGCCCTGGTCACCCAAGTAGTCGCCCCAGTCCGCGTCCTCCTGCGCCTCCCGCTCCCCGTGTCGCCGGCGTCGCTGACGGTCCTTCCCGCGACCAAACTGCCCTGCCATTCGCTCCCAATCGCCATACAGGTCCTGGATCACCTTCTTGATTGGCCGATGCACACGTCGCTTCTTCCGCACCTTCTTCCCCGTCTCCGCGTCCTCGCTCTCGTACGATTCTTCCGTCGAGACCATTTCCACTTCTTCCTCTTCCGCGGTCGTCCGTGGAGGTCGCCGACGTCGCGGACGCGGAGGTTTCTTACGTCGCACGTGGGTCTTGTAAGTGCGCGTCTGCACGTTGCCGTCTTCGTCGATTTCCTCCGATATCACTTCTTCGGACACGGTCTCTTCCGACGGCGAAGACGGTTCCTCTTCTTCTGACGGCGACCTCTCGGACGGCGCCCGTGGCGAGGCCGCCCGTGGCGAGGCCGCCCGTCGAGAAGACAACATTTCGGAAGACAGGTCCTCTTCAGGCGACAACTCTTCTGCGGGCGTCACCGGCCGGAAGCCCGGTCCCGGGGGCGCCTTGGCGGGGCGTTTCTGGAACAACGCCTTCTCAAAGTCGGGCCGCTGCACCGCCACGTCCGGACGCGGCCCGGCTGCGCCCGGCCGGACTCGGCCACTGGGGCGCAAGTCGACGCGTTGCGGCCCGGCTGCATCGGGCAGCGCCCCGTGTTGGACGCTGATACGGCGGCCGCGGCTTTCGACCTCGGCTTCTTCCTTTTTGCGTTGCGGCAGTTCGGTGACAGGACCCCGAGGACCAAAGCCGAAACCAAAACGCTTGGGTCCTGTCGTTTCCGGCTTCGCGGCCTTAGAGAGCTTTGCCTCCCAGCCGAAGCCACCGGGTTTGTATTTAAACGCATCGGGTATGCTGATTGGTTTGCGTGTGATTACGGCGGCCCCACCAGGTGCCTCTCGCTCGACCACTCGGGTGTGTTCCAAGTCGCGTTGTTCCGGCGTTTCTTCGGTGGCTTCCGGTCTTAGTCCAGGCCGTAGCGAGGGGACCGTCTCGGCCGCATCTGGTCGGTAACCGAAGCGGTGTTGGCCCTGGTAGACGGGCGGACCGCGTACCACGATCTTGCGACCGGGAACGATGTCGCCTGTCTCCTTGCGCTCTAACTTAGGTCGGATGCCGCCCGGAACGCGGCGTCTGGCGGCCTCCGCTTCGGGTTCGGCCTCTACCTTTTGTTTAGGCAGCGATTCCTTCCATTTGGTCCGACGCGCCTCCTCCGTCTCCGGCTTTTTTGCTGCTTCTTCCTCCCGCTCTTTCAGCGTCGGTACCTCTCGCCCTTTCGGCGCCTCCAAAGGCTTGAACGGCGTCGCCTTCCCAAATCTTCGCAAGCCGTCCACTTCTAAGTCCAGCTCTCCAGGACCCTTTAGACGGAAGGCCGCGTCGCCGCCCTTCCGGCCCACCTGCACCCCCGCTGCGCTTTCAAGTCCATCCAGCCCGCCCTCCTTCGCTCGTCCTCGCTCGCCTCCCGCCACCGTCTCCAACTCTGGGGCCACGACCGCCGACGGTCGCCGTCGCCCCTCCTCAATGTCCAGAGTACTCAAGTCGAAGTCCGGGCCCACGACCATGTCGATCACGTCCAGACCCGAGACGTCGCCCAGCCCCGTCTGGACCCCGGGCGCCTTACTCAGTGTTACTCGGTCGTACTGTGTCGCCAAGTCCGGCGCCGTGAGGTCTATTCGAGCACGGTCTTCCGGCCTCTCCGCCCCACGGCCGGCCTCCACCAAATCCATGCCCGGCGCCGTCGGGAGCGGCGGTGCCGCCGCCGGCACCGCCCGTTCCACCGCTTGTTCCACTGCAGCTTTTATTGCCGGCTTCACTACCGGCTTAACTGCCATCGCGCCTTCCTCAGGCGGCGCCATATCCGGCGCCAGCGGCCGACCGAACTCATCCAGCTTGGCGTCCAGACGAATCAACCCCAATTCCGGGTCCTCCAGGAACTCAATGTGCGGCAAATTCAATTCGTCCCAAGGCGTAATCTCAGGCACCACCGGACGACCAAAGCCGTCCAAGAATATCACCGGCTCCTTCGCCGCCACCGGCGGAGTTGGAGGCGTCACCGGCGGCACATCACCCCAAACCAGTCGCGGCAAATCCTGCTCCTGCATCGCAGACGCACTCACCGCCGACGTCGGATCAACAACCGCCCCCGGCACGAGAACGTTCGGTGCAACCACTTTCTCAACCACTTCCGGTGCAGCGACTGCCTCCGGTGCCTCCATCGAGGTAACAAGATCCTCTACGCCCTCCTCTGAGGCATACTCCCGGTCCTCCTCTGAGGCATACTCCTCGTCCTCCTCTGAGGCATACTCCTCGTCTTCCTCTGAAGCATACTCTTCAGACTCCTCTGAGGCATACTCCTCTGAGGCATACTCCTCGTCCTCGTCAGACACGAATTCCGGCGACGATACGTATTCCCCCTCAGAAGAGACGTACTCCGCCTCCGAGACCAGTTCATCCGCAAACTCGCCCGACGGCAGTGACTCCAGGGTCGGCTCCAGCGAGACGTACTCGTCGCTGGCTCGCTCTTCTTCCGTGATTAGCCGCGCCTCCTCTTGCAGGGACTCGGCGGAGACAAACTCAGGCACCTCTTCAACCACCTCCTCCGCCATTTCTTCAACCACTTCCGGCATCGCTTCGATTACCTCTGGCAACTCCTCAACCATCTCTGGCAATTCTTCGATTACCTCTGGCAACTCCTCAACCATCTCTGGCAACCCTTCAATCACATCTGGCAGCTCTTCAACTACCTCTGGTAGCTCCTCGACTGCTTCCGGCAACTCCTCAATCACCTCCGGTAACTCCTCAACTACCTCTGGTAATTCCTCGACAACTTCGGGTAGCTCCTCAATCACCTCCGGTAGCTCTTCAACTACCTCTGGTAGCTCTTCAACACCTCTGGTAGCTCTTC
>NW_011645797.1:100823-123486 GCF_000223845.1 Gregarina niphandrodes | reverse complement strand
CCCGACGGCAGTGACTCCAGGGTCGGCTCCAGCGAGACGTACTCGTCGCTGGCTCGCTCTTCTTCCGTGATTAGCCGCGCCTCCTCTTGCAGGGACTCGGCGGAGACAAACTCAGGCACCTCTTCAACCACCTCCTCCGCCATTTCTTCAACCACTTCCGGCATCGCTTCGATTACCTCTGGCAACTCCTCAACCATCTCTGGCAATTCTTCGATTACCTCTGGCAACTCCTCAACCATCTCTGGCAACCCTTCAATCACATCTGGCAGCTCTTCAACTACCTCTGGTAGCTCCTCGACTGCTTCCGGCAACTCCTCAATCACCTCCGGTAACTCCTCAACTACCTCTGGTAATTCCTCGACAACTTCGGGTAGCTCCTCAATCACCTCCGGTAGCTCTTCAACTACCTCTGGTAGCTCCTCAATCACCTCTGGCAACTCCTCCATCACCTCTGGCAACTCCTCAATCACCTCCGGCAACTGTTCAACTACCTCTGGTAATTCCTCGACTACTTCGGGTAACTCCTCAATCACCTCCGGTAGCTCTTCAACTACCTCTGGTAGCTCTTCAACTACCTCTGGTAGCTCTTCAATCACCTCTGGTAACTCTTCAATCACCTCTGGCAACTCCTCAATCACCTCCGGCAACTCCTCAATCACTTCTGGCAACTCTTCGACGATCGCTGGCAACTCTTCGATGATCGCAGGCAACTCTTCGACGACCTCCGGTAACTCTTCAATCACCTCCGGCAGCTCTCCGATTACCTCCGGCAGCTCTTCGACCACCTCTGGTAACTCCTCAATCGGTGCTGGTATTTCCTCAATTGCTTCGGGCAACTCTTCGACTGATAGTTCTTCGACCATTGTCGGCATTCGCTCCACAATGTCTTCCCGTTTCTCCTCCAATATGCTCATCTCTCTGGTCAAAGGCAGAACGAGTTCGTCTTCAACTTCCTGCTCCTCGATTTCTTCAACAGGCAGTTGTTCTTCCTCTCGCACCTCCGGGAGTTCCTCAACTCGATCCACTTCTACTACCTCATCTGCTTGTTCTTCCAGAATATCATAGACCGGTTCCTCAACCATGATCTCTTCCTCCACTACTTCAGGAAGCGCCTCATCGAATACTTCTGAAACTGTTTCCTCCATTTCATCCAGAACTTCTTCAGGAGGTTCTTCTATCTCGAGTTCCACTTTTTCTTCTTCCGGAACTTCTTCGACTTCAATCTCCTCAGGCTCCACTTCATCAATTTCCTCTTCTTCGATAATCGTTGGCTCCAAAATTTCTTCCTCCGCTTCCTCTTCTTCTGGCCTATGAAGCACAATTACAGGGATCTCTTCCTCTAGAATGGATTCAACACTACTATCGATCTCTTCTATCAGCTCTTCCACCGGTGATTTCAAGACAACTTCCTCGTCTTCCAAAAAGTCTTCCAGGTCCTCTTGAATCTTCTCGTCAAAAAGATCCTCCAGGGGCTCTTCCAGGAATTCGTCTAGCGGTTCCTCCTCGAGTTCTTCCACAAGTTCTTCAAGCGACTCTTGTTCTTCCACAATTTCTTCAAGCGGCTCTTCTTCCTCCACAATTTCTTCAAGCGGCTCTTCTTCCTCCACAATTTCTTCAAGCGGCTCTTCTTCCTCCACAATTTCTTCAAGCGGCTCTTCTTCCTCCACAATTTCCTCTTCTTCGACAACCTCCGGAGCTTCTTCAATCGATTCTCCAGACCATGAGAATCTCTCTTGAACTTCTTCAGTAATACTTTCCTCCGACTCCGGGAAGTCTATCCATGGCGCCTCTGAGACTTCTTCTTGTACCTCCTCCTCCTCCTGCTCGTCTGGCCATTCCGCGAGAGGTAGTTCTTCCGAGGGCCATGCAGCTAAAGGAATCTCTTCTGACGGCCAGCGCCCGAGTTCCATCTCTTCATCAGGAATGGGCTCCTCCTCTTCCATTGCTTCCTCCTCCAGGATGGTGGGCAGAGGAGTTGGAGGCCGCTTCTTGGGAGGTCCTCTCCGGCTAGGCGGAGGTGGCTTCAGTCTAGGACTTGGTTCAAGCACGCTCGTTTCCCCGGAAGTATAGCCTGCAGAGGACGTGTAGCTGGATCCACTGCTGTAGCTGTCAACGCTGCCACTGGTAGACGTGTAGCTGCTGCTGCTATCATAGCTACTTGAAGTGTAAGAGCTGGAGCTGTAGGAGCTGCTGTCGTAGCTGGAAGATGTGTAGGAGCTAGAGGTATAGGAACCCGACGACTCGCTCTCCGACGTGTATGATGAGGAGCTTCCGGTGTAAGAGGAACTAGTGTACTCTGAGGAGCTGATCTCCGTCTCTTCAACGATTTCACCGTCCGGCGTGGTCTTCTTGGTCTTTTTTTCTTCGTGGCGATGCTTCGCTTCCTTAGCCGCTGCGGCCTTGGCCGCGGCCTCCACTGCGGTCTGCTGGCGTCGTGCTCTAACCACATCATCCGAACGGCGCTTCATGTGGAGAAAGTAGTCATCAGGGACCTCGAAAAACGGATTGAGATATGCCGCCTCGTAAATCTCATCCGGATACCCGACTTCTCCAGTGGTGTTAATTACGATTTTGGGTACGTCCAACGGGGGCCAGTCACCCGGCTCCCGCTCAATCGCTTCCCACTCCTTGATAGTGTCAGTTGCGATCCCTTCGCCGTTGAACAACAGCCTGTCATTCGTATCGGGATCCCGCTTTTGCTCAACACGCGCTTTCGGTTTGCCTGCCCCCGTAAAAATGATCTCCGGCCCCACCATGGGCTTCAGCTCAGCGTAGTCCAAGCAACCGATGGCGATGCCAATGACCTCTTCATAGTCCAATGATCCTTTGCTTTTATCCACCACCCTCTCCTGCGCCTCATCCTTCTTGACCTGGAGTTTCTTCCCCGCTTCCTCATCCTTCGGTCCACCCTTAGCTCCGCCCTTGACTCCGCCCTCCGCGTCCTTTTTCTGTTGATCTGTCTTTGCAAATTCCTGAAAGCGGTTAGCTAGCTTGTTCCGTCCGCCGCCCCTCGTCTTTTCCTCTTTTCCTTTTTCCACAGCCTTCACTTCAACCTTAGTTGCAGATTCTTTCTGAGCTTTTTTCGTTTCCGGTTTCAACTGATTCTTCCAATCCTTTGTGCTGGAGTCGAAGCCTTCAGTGAGATATGCAACCGAGTTGTGAAGGTCAACTTGGACGTTACATCGTACGGCTTCCACCTTCAGGTTGACTGTTACTACCTTGTTGGTCTTCTCTTTGGGAACTTGGATATCAAAGTAGCGAAAGGTGTCCAGAACGGGTATGGTTATGCGAAACTGTTCTGTATTGGGTTCTCCACATACGCATTGTTGCACGAGCGGAATGATGAAGTTTTCATCATCTATATCCCTCTGATCAAAGCTGATCTTGTTTTTGAACTTGGACAAAATTGGTCGAAATGCTTCAGACCAAGGTTGTTCTTGTACTTGATAATAATAAAGTTCACTGACGTCCTGAAGCATGTCCACTAGCCGCTTGGTATTATAACCCCACCATTGGTCTGGTCCCTGGACGACGTCTACTAATTGACGTTGTCGTTTTGATAGTTCATCCTGGACAACCTTGGCCGAATACAAAGCCGGTATGTTAGCTAGTTCATCACCGGATAGGTTAAGCTGATGCCGCCTTCTTGGCACATACTCCTCCGCCAGATACTGTTGTACCAGTTGCCTCAGAGACTCCGGGTCCATTTTGTCAATATTGGCTGAAACCAAGTCGTAGACGTCCTCCATATAATCTAAATTGTAATAGTTCTTCTCGTGTAAAGGACCTATACCCATTTGAGCCATCAGGTCATCCTGAATCTCAGCCATGGTCACCTCCGCAGGAGTCACCTTCTCATTAACCGTTCCCATGTCACGGTGCTGACGCAAATCTGCGGGCAAGTAATCCAAATCGCCAAACGGAGTCAATCTAATCATGATTGTGCCCAACTGCTTCCTTGACGCACTGTCAAACACCGGCCACACCCCAGTGATACCTGTTCTGGCACTCGCATGCACCAAAGGCACAGTCACCACACCCTTGATAGCTGAAGCATCACTCCTTTCGTCACTGTCAAAAGCCTTGCGGTCCGCTGCCATAGTCAAATGGAAAACCAAACTAGGAGCAACTGAACGCAACTTCTGCTCCTTCGTCTGCTCTGGGATGCGACGCAACATCAGCACGGGACCTCGGTGAAATTCGCCATTCGGAGCCGCCTGCCAAACGGCATGATTGGTTATCAATTCCTCCTCGTGCGTTACATGCCGAATGTTAATCCTTTTACTTGACCTCCGCGCCGTCCCTCCTTCCTTGGCTTCTCCTTCCTTGGCCTCTCCTTCTTTGGCTTCTCCTTCCTTGGTTTCTCCTTCCTTGGCTTCTCCTTCCTTCGCCTCCCCTTCCTTCGCCTCTCCCTCCTTGGCTTCTCCTTCCTTGGCTTCTCCTTCCTTCGCCTCTCCTTCCTTGGCCTCTCCTTCCTTGGCCTCTCCCTCCTTCACTTCTCCTTCCTTCACTTCTCCTTCCTTCGGCTTGGTTTTTCCGTCTTCTACTTCCTCCTTCTGAGCAGAATCATCAGCAGCGTCGGAAACAGGAGCTGGTTTTATCTCAAAGTCTTCCTCATCGGGTTGGTCATCGCCCACCATCTTAATTCGGGTCGAGAGGATTTTCCCTGTGTCCCTGATATTCAAGAAGCCACATTGAGCGCGAATGCCTCGGGGACCTATTGGTTGTAGTTCATTAACGGAGTAGCGTTGGAGCTCATAGACACGATCAGCGAACGATCTCATTTTCGTGGGTCTTAATGACGTGGGTTTGCGACCATCTAGCTGGTCTTCTGCGTCCTCCTCTAATTGCCTCTTGTGTGTCCTCTGGTAGACGGGGGCGCTTTCCCCCTTAACCCATTCGCGGTTGGTGGAAGAGAAAGGATAAAATGAGGCCGGTGGTGGAGCTACGTAATTTTCCCGGTGATTGTCTGGGTCGTTACGTCGAGCTATTATTTGGTCGTACAGGTCGTGTAATCTCGGATCCAATTTTTTTACGGGCTCTAGAGCACGAAGAGAATATTCTTGGGATTCCAGATCTCCACGAAAAGCGAACACACAGGCCATAGCCACGGAATCGGCTAGGGACTCTAGGTGCAATTGGAATAATGAAGAAAGATCGTTAACCCTGCCTTCAATATCATCGTAGGTCTCGCAGACGTCAAGTATGTAGTTCCGTAACTCATCTGCGCGTTCTCTTTCACGTTCATGCATCTTCTTCTTAGTCATCAGCTGAGACAGGAGTAGGTAATTATGCTCTTCAAGCATACTTTTTTCGTCCCTGATCTTTCTCACATGAGCCTCATACTTTCGAGACATCTCATACAGCTCCAGCGCTACCGGGTTGTCCGCTATCTCGGACGGGGGCGGTAAAGACTCCTCCGAGTCTACGAAAGTCGTAACCGTTTCGCTGCTCTCTGTATCTGCCGCGGACTTTTTCCCACGCCCCAGGTCTTCCACTGCCGGCGACTTCCCATGCCGTAGCGCCACTTGGACTAATTGTCTAGCCGAGAGCCGTTTTGAACGTAGTTTCTTTCCGCCCCCTAGACTTCCCCCTCCAAGACTTCCTTTAACGCCATCCTGACCTTCGCCATCCTTTCCCTTGGCGTGCTTGCTCCCACCTCCCACCTTAACCTCTGAGAGCTTTCCACCTGAACCAGCACGACTGAGAGCCTTTCCTAGGGTGTCTTGCTTTGCGACCGCGGGAGGGTCATGTCCCGACGGTAGGACTTCCCCCTTTCCCTTAACTTTTCCCCTTACATGCTTCACTTGACCTCCGTGCCTCGTGTTTCCAATCGCCTTGTTGATCGCTTGCTCCATTATTGATTGACCGACATAGGACTTCACAGGCCCTTTCAAGTTTTGGACTCGCTTCGTCGGAGCCTTCAACACCATACTCGTTCCTCCACGGAATCCCTCGCCATTCAGTGCCGACCTGAGCACACTGGATGGCGACGCTAAATTGGACTCTTTGTCCTTGGGATCAAGAGACGAAATACGTGACACAAACGGCGCCTTTGACGAACCATCTTGCCTCAATCTCATGGACGATTTGAGGCCAACGAGCCGCGGCGATTGCGTGCGGGCATGAGATTCAGATTTCTTATTGGACGGGGACGAAGACAAGGCAGTTGGAGAGGGCGCTTGCAGTGCTGCTTTTCGGCCCTGCGGGGTAGCACTTTCCGCGGTTTTATCTGACTTTGAAAAATTGTGGTCCACCATTCAAGAGGTGCGCCTTCTCGCGCGCGAGCCCTAGAAGCGCGTGACGCGCGCTGGGACTTTACGACCACCCAGGGCCCACTGTAGATCTTACTAAACGTACTGCCCCGGCGTCCTGACTGAGTGGCGCGCTCTGATTGGATTCGCTTAGTCCCTATCCAACGCTGGAGCGCGTGCACACGCGTGCGCACACGATTGCGCGTTGTTCACATTTATAATTTCGCAGCGATTTTGCTCATGATTTGCACGGCAATGGGATTTACACTTCGTATAGCAACCTTGGCCAGTGTGCCCTTGTTGGCTCTGACAATATGGAAGAGGGTGTAGAGCTCTACGCCGCCAACAAGCCGTAGGCCAACAAATACTTGGCCAGGCGCGCCGAAGGGGCTTTCGGCGACATAGGAGTTAGGTAGCTTCTTAATGGCGTCAACGATCTGACTGGGGTCCTGTTGCGTGCCGTAGTTCAGCTTTACAACCTGTTCTTCGGCTTCCAGTTGTTGCCAGCGGTGCATCATGTCCCCGGGCGAGGAAGTCAGTTCGCCGAAAAGATCTTCAGGCCTGATTTTGAGCTGGTTCATAGCGTAGTCGTCGGGGTAAGAGTCGTCGCCGTCGTTGACGGTAAAGGCAAGCGTGGTGCCGAGTACGATCTCCTCCTTTTCTAGTAGCAGTTCACTCAAGTCGGATTCCTGCTCCCGTTCCATGAGCATCCAAATGGACTTGGTCATATTGTATGGCAGCTCCGGAATCGTGGTTACTAGGGCCACTTTATACACTGGCGTGTTGGGTCTGCTCGTGCGCAATTCCACATGTTCGAGAACCTGGCTTTCGATAGTGTTTGTGACATTCACCTGCACGACAATGTACTTGCCCTGGTCGCACACGTACTTGAGCGCCTTAACCTGGTACTCCGCCTCTGTTTCCGTGAGCAGCATGGACGTCGAGATAGCGTCCACGTTTTCGATGACCACGCGGTTCTCCGTGAACTTAGCCACAGTTTCGACTACGCGCAACTTGACGTCTTGCGTACGCACCTGCGACATGGCTGCGGCCGGCTGCACCGCACCGCCTTCCGTCTGGTCAACAGCGCTGCTGATCACACCCGCCTTCGCCTGCGTCTTCCGCAACGCCACCAGTTTTTGTTCTTCGTACTCTGCGGCACTCGGGAGCTGATTCACGTCCACTCGAGCCGGGTTGTTGTGTGCCAGGTGTTTGTTGCACTCGTCAATCAGCGCGTCTACCGAGAACTCCAGCTCCGAGTCCTCGGAAACCAGCAGGTCATTTATAGTCGTGGACCCGTCGGACACGTACCCGTCGACATTTACGTCGGCTCCCAGGACCTTCAGACTGTAGTGCACCACTTCCCGGACCTCGTCGTTGGTATCGTTGACCATATGGGACTTGAGGGCAGCCACCACTGCCGGAGCGAGCTCTGGACATTGCTGGGCGATGGAAGTCATGGCGTCGACCGCGGCAGCCCGGACGCCCGGCGTCTCCAAGATGGCGCGGTTCACTAAAATCCGCAAGTGCGTGCCAGGAGTCTTGGTCTTTGGAATTTCCAGGCCGAGGAAAGAGATAATGTAAATGAGGATCGACTGATGCTCACAGTCCTCTATAAAGTCGCACAAGTCCGCGATACACTCTTCATGTATGGCCGGATACACACTCGAAAGCTTAGTCAACGTACTGACCGCGCACGCCTTAGCCTTCTTGCCCCCCTCATCCCGCAACTGCGCAGCAATGAACTTTACCACAGTAGCTACCTTCTGAGGGTCCGATAAGCATGATTCCTCCAAAGCATTGATGATCTCCACCTTTTGGCTGTCCGACACGTCAACAATCAAGTCCCCCACCTGTTTCATAAAGAACTTCTTGTCATGCGGCGCGTCGCACTTCAGCAACGTAATTAACGCCAGGACAGCCACAGGCTTGCAAGAGTCCGTCAGCAGTGGTTCAATGTCTTCACACAATGTGCTCAGGAAACGAGGCTGCTTCCTAGCCACGTGATATAAAACACGAATTGAAGCATACCGAACCATATCCTTATCATGCTCCAAAAACTCCTTGAGTATGTTCAGGGCAACCGGGACGTTCAAGAACCTCTCAGGGTCGTTGTTGAACTTCGGGCACTCCAGTGCCAGCGCAATTGCGCTCTTCGCTGCCTCCAGTGCCACCATATCTTCAGTGGTACGCGTCAGTTCCAAATTCAGGTATTCCAGCAAGCTCGAGTCCAAATTGGAATCCGCATGTTGCTGCTCCAGCAACTTGCGACACTGTCCAATCAAATAGGTTTCAGCCACCGGATTTCCAATTACTGCCGAGGCAAAATTCGTTATTGATCGATGCAAAGCCAATCTGTCATTCTTATTCACTTCAGATAACACCTGAATAGCATGCGCTTGAACGGTGGCGTTGCTCGAATTCATTTGACCAGCAATTTGCACAAGGCAGCGCTTCACCAATTCAGGACATATTTTCTGAAGATGGAAACAACAAAACAACGCCGTGGCCGCCAGGAATGGCTTCTCAGACACGATAGCTGTGTTAAGTTGACGCTCAAACGATACTGCAGTCTGCGAATCTAATATTCGAACAATCGTGCGCAGCGCATTCGCGCGCAAACACACAAAGTCTCCTGAAATATCTTTTGACAAACTCGATGTTATAACGAACGATACATCCTCAGAAACGTCCAGGGTCCTGAATAAAACATGTACCATTCGCCTTACATTCTTGGATGACGATTGAAAGAGTCGCGTAGCGGCGAAGAAGATATCCACTACCTCTCGTTCGTCGAATTTTTCTCCCTGAGATTTCGGAGAAGATGGAAAGGGAAGGACGGGCGGGGCGTGGTAGCAAGCCCCGAAGAGGGCAACGGTGATGGAAGTCGGGGTTCGAAGTTTATGTTCGAAGTTTATGTTCGAAATTCAATTTACCTTGTTGAGCAAATATAAGATTTTGGTAAGTCCCACGAGGCATTTCTTTGAATCCAGGGTGGGCGCTTTGAAATCATTTAGGGCATGCAGCGCTCCGATTTTCGTGAAAGCCTGTGCGTCATCAGGCGATTCGAATACCTCTAAGGAACAGGTGTGCACTTGACATACGACTTACGTAGTTTGGGATCTATGAAGTCAAGACCAGCGGTGGTTGAGATCCCAGCGATGACTTTCTTCAAAGAAGCGCCAAAATCGAACATTTTTTTTGCCGTAAATGAATCGTCGAGTTTTTCAAGGCACCATCCCCACGTTGACGCCGGGAGTGCAGGTCGGTGGCGACTTCGAGTTGCAGCCCAACGCGTCCTTCGTGGCCGACCGTCTGGCGTTGTTCGACGAGTTGAAGGCGGCCCGAGAGGCTGAGAGGGCGGAGTTATTGAAGACTAACCCTCCGAAGCCCATCACCATTGAATTGCCGTCTGGAGATGTGAAGGAGGGGCAGAGTGAGGTTACGACCCCTCAGATGATAGCTGAGCAGATTAAAGTCAAAGGGTGTATTGTTGCGAGAGTTATCTTTTTGGAAGACGTGAAGGAGTCGGCTGTTGATGCTCTTGACGATCTTTCTGTTGACGACGTCAGCGACGACGGGCACGATGAGAACTCGCGACTCTGGGACATGAATCGTCCCTTGCCGGCTTCCTGTAAGTTGGAGCTGTTGAAGTTTGACGACCCGGATGCCAAACACGTGTTCTGGCATTCTTCGGCCCATTTGCTGGGTCTGTCGGTGGAGCAGGCATTTGGCGCCAAAGTCTGTATCGGTCCCGCTTTGCAGAACGGTTTTTACTACGACTTTTATACTGGCGACAAATTGGCGGTCTCGGACTCCCATTACGCGCAGATTGAGAAAAAAGCCAGTGAGGCAGTGGCTACCCAGGCCCGGTTTGAGAGGCTGGAGATTACTAAGGATGAGGCCAAGTACCTCTTCCAAGAAAACCCCTTCAAGCTGGCTATCATTGACTCTAAGGTGCCCGAAGGAGTCATGACTACTGTGTACAGATGTGGACCGTTCGTGGACCTGTGTATGGGCCCGCATCTCCCCCACTTGGGGTGGATCAAGGCGTTTGTTATAGAGAAGCACTCTGCGGCCTACTGGCTGGGAGACTCTAAGGGCGACTCACTGCAGAGGGTGTACGGAATTGCATTCCCCGACGCTAAATTGCTGAAGGAGCACAAAAAGCGAGTGGAAGAGGCGAAGCAACGCGACCACCGGTTGCTGGGTCAGAAGCTTGGGTTCTTCTTCTTCGAACCCATTTATGCCCCGGGCTGCGCCTTCTGGACCCCGATGGGTACGCGAATCTATAACAAGCTTATTGACTTTATCAGACTGGAATACCGCTATAGAGGCTTCGACGAGGTCACCACCCCCAATCTTTGTTCTTCCGACTTGTTCAAGGTCTCCGGCCACTGGCAGAACTACAAGGACTGCATGTTTGTCCTAGACGTTGAAGGCAAGGAGTGGGGCCTTAAGCCGATGAACTGTCCGACGCACTGTTGCATCTTCAAGCACATGAATCTCAGCTACCGACAGCTGCCCATTCGTATTGCGGACTTTGCTGCCCTTCATAGAAACGAGTTTTCGGGAAGCCTTACTGGCTTAACACGCGTTCGACGCTTCCAACAGGACGATGCCCACATCTTCTGCGAGCTGCACCAGGTCCAGAAGGAAGTTGCGGGCGCGCTCGAGTTCCTGCAACATTGCTATCACCTCTTCGGGTTCACCTTCAAGGTCGTTTTGTCCACTAGACCCAAGAAAGCACTCGGAGAACTCTCGCTCTGGAATACCGCCGAAAAACAGCTCGCCGATGCACTTGATGAGTCAGAAATACCCTGGTCCATTAACAAGGGCGACGGCGCATTCTATGGGCCCAAGATCGATATCAAGGTCTTCGATGCACTCGGTAGAAGCCACCAGTGCGGCACCATTCAACTTGATTTCCAGTTACCCATCCGCTTTAACCTTCAGTACAAGACGGCTGAGAATTTCGAAAAGACTGAGGAAGCCAACAAGGCTACTGACGAGAAGCCAGCTGTCGACAACGCTGCCCCCGAGACCGCCAAGCCCGAGGCTGCAAGTCCTGCCAAAGCCGTTGCGGATGAGACAAGTCCTGCGACGGCCGTTGCCGAAGTGGGCATGGATGAAACGCAAGGCAAGGCGGAGACCAAACTCAGAGTGTTGGATGGCAGTCTGGAAACGGAGGTGCGTCCTGGCTTTGCTCGGCCTGTAATGATCCATCGTGCTATTCTGGGGTCAGTGGAAAGATTTACTGCCGTTCTCATCGAGCACTTTGCGGGCAAGCTGCCCTTCTGGCTATCTCCTCGCCAAGCACTCGTTTGCCCCATCAGTGAAAAGTCCTCCAGGTACGCAGCATGGTTGAAGGATGTTCTCAACTTGGAAGGATACGACGTGGACGTAGATACCTCGAACAGCACCATCAACAAGAAGATTCGGGAGGCCTCCATTTATTACTGGAACTACATGCTCGTCGTGGGCGAAAAAGAAGAAGCCGATAGAACCATCGCAGTGCGCTGCAGAGAAGACCCACAAAGACAGAAAATCATGACTTTACCAGAGCTCCTTGAACTATTTGAAGGTCTAAGGAATGTGGCTAAACGCAGTCAACCAGAATATAATTTTTCGTAAATCAAATTAATGCTGGGAAATGATTGTGGTTCGCTATGTGGAACTTTATCGACGCCTGGATGGTTACCGTTTGATTCCTGCGACGGTTATGGCTAGACATTCGGCCTTCACAGTTTCAAGATCTGCGTCCAATTGGGCGAGTACTGAGACTTGTTCCTTGTACTCGGCTAGGGCAGTTCTAAACTCGGGGGTCTCAGCGTTGTGGGACGATATTTCGGGCGGGGCTGTGGCTTGCGCGATCTTGAGAGCTTTGTCCATGTCAACTAGGCTCCGTAGTCGAACGCAAAATGGTCGTCGCGAAGAGAGCGTTGTTATCGACAAGTTAGCGTCGTTAGAACGCAGACCGGCCACCGGAGCTCGAAGGTCTGCACCTAGAGGTTTGTGCGCTGGGTCCTGCCCCAGGGCAGAGGGTGTGCCCGCTAAGGGAGTGCCGCCAGAGACCGTGCCGCCAGAAACCGTGCCGCCAGAAACCATGGCGCCAGAAACCATGGCGCCAGAAACCATGGCAGCCATGTTGGTCAAGGAGCCCGATGCGGAGAGACCCGATGCGGAGAGACGATTCGTTTGTGGCGCGTTTGTTCTGAAGTCGAGTGGTCGAGGGGTCGCGGTGGAAATGGCACCAGGAATGACCTTGACGCAGTTAAGGTAGTGGTGCGATGGAGGTGTCAAGGGCGTTGTCTCCGTTGATCGGATGGGGATCTCCTTTTCGTTGGGTCTTCGTTGTCCAGGTTTCGTCGGAATCCCGGGGATGAATGACTCACCGCAGACGTCGTATATTAATGGCGGCCTGTCCGGGCACTTGACGGCAACCGCCTGGAAACATCGCCACTCGTGCGCCGGCGACTTGGTCGTAATGGTCGCCGTGATGTGCGGCCCATCGCACGTCACATCCGTGTTCGGCGGTAGGCAAAACACCTCCAGCACTTGCTGCAATGTCGGCAAGTGACTGCTCAACGGAATCTGGATAAATGAAAACGGGTAATAGGTCAACCCACCACACGTCTTACACGTCTCCGCTTCATACAATAACTCTTCCTCTAATTCCAGCAACTCCGCCATCGGGTCCACCTTGCCCGCAATTGGACTCGAACCCGCGGGACTCGGAGCAGGCAGCACGGTCGGCTTCAAACCGTCCCCCGGTTTCCAACCATCCACCGGCTTCGAACTGTTCGGCTTCGAACTGTTCGGCTTCGAACTATCCGCCACCTGGCCTGTCACTTGTTTTGGCCGCAACTCTGGCTCCGCAACCGCCACCTTGGACTCCAAAGGCCCTGCTTCGTTCGGGTGTCCAAGCGGCGCTTTCGCCCCACTAGCAACCGCCTGCTCTCCAGCCGCTCCTCCCCCAGGCACCGTTGCTTCAGTAGTCCCTCGTCCGGACGATGCGCCTTCCTTCTCGACCCCGCTGCCACTGTCCGCAGACTCGGCCACAGCCGTCTTTTCGGCGACCGGTTTCGAGCCGGTCGGAGGACCAACGTCCGGGACACCAGGCTTACTTGCTTCAGCCTGACTTCCTTCAGCCTGACTTCCTTTAACCTGGCTTCCTTCAGCCTGACTTCCTTCAGCCTGGCCGTCTTCGGCCTTGCCTCCTTCAGTCTGGCGTCCTTCAGCTTGAGTTCCTTCAGCCTGAGCCCCTTCAGCCTGAGCTCCTTCAGCGTGAGTCCCTTCAGTCTGAGTTCCTTCAGCGGGAGCTCCTTCGGCGTTGGTTCCTTCAGCCTGAGTTCCTTCAACCGGCTCGTCCACGCCAGGCTGACTCGACACGGCCAGCAAAGTTGTCTCGTCGGGGACTGACGGCCGTGCTTCTCGCACCGGACCATCTTCCGTTTGCATGGGTACATCTTCTGGGGGACGTTCAGTCGTGCTTCCATCAACCTTACTGCCCTCAACGTTACCATCATTGATTTTACTAGCGTTATCCTTACCACCGACGTCAGCCTCACTACTAGCATCAGGCTTGCCATTGTCAGCCTTACTACTTGCGTTGCCACCGTCACTCTTGCCGTCATCACCCTTGCCGTCATCACCCTTGCCGTCATCAACCTTGTTATCGTCAGGCTTGCTGCCGGCCGTCTGCATAGGAACCGGTGCGGTCTCGCTGTGTGGGTCTGGTCTAGGCGGGGTTGCCAGAGGCGGATCTGTAGGTTGAACAGCAGTGGTAGTATAAGAACCAGCTTCGGAGTGCGTCTTGGCTTCTGTTTCGGTCAGCGAAAGACCAAGTGTCGGTGGCTTATTAGGTGACGATTTGAAGTTTTGGTTTACAGACAGTTCTAGGGCGCGCGTCCACCGTTTTACTTTAGCGGGGTCCTTACAGCTGCAGACGGGCGGTACCGACAACGGTTCGGTCTTCGACCACGCGATAGCTTGGAAGGCCCGGTCTTCTCGGGATGGGACTCCTCCACTGGTGGGCTCATGGTGCATGCGGCTGTGCCTACTGCAAGTCCACGCTTTACACCGCGGGACATAAAAGTTGCCTTGGAAATACAACGGCTGCGGTGGTTCCGGCAGCGAGAGCAAGAACCGCAGAGACTCAGTGCTCTTGGCCTGCGATGCAATCAAGGAAGCGACGGAAACTTGCCCCGGTCCAATCAGCCGCATATACGGCAAGCCAAGTCTACCCGATGTCTTACGCTCCACCTTCTCCACGACCTTCAACCTGTCGGGGTCAACTCTTTCGGGATTGCGCTCAACCCGTTCGGTGCTGCGCTCTGTCCTTTCTGAGTTGCGCTCAACCCTTTCTGAGTTGCGCTCAACCCTTTCCGGGTTACGGTCCGGATGGCGTTCCGAATTACGTTCAGGTCTTTCGGAGTTGCGTTCATTTCTCGGACTGTGGCTTTCTTTCCGGATGACGCTGCCGCCAAATGGGCGAGGCAGTGCGACCAAGGTTTCCCCCCGCGCTTCTTGGTAGAGTCGGGCTGGGTGGAGACTGACGTCTATCATGTCTCCAAACATTGAGAGCGGCGGATGGACGGTGAAGTATTCGGTCTTCCGCCGGTTGTACGCCGAGGGTACGACTGGCGTCGACGGCGATAGGTCCTGGAAGAAGGACGACAGGGGCCTGCAATCGCGCTTCTCCACCTTCATGCCGCCAGGGCAATCTATATAGCGGTTACTCAGGCATCCGTACAGACCTAGGCAGGATGGGACGTGCATTCGCACGCCTGTAGTCGCCGGACGCAAGCTCTTTAGCCAGTCCAGCTCCTTGCGCACCTCGGTTACGAAATTCCGGCGCGCCAGGTCGTCCTCGGGTGCTTGGGCGCGCTGGCCATGCGCTGGGGGGTGCGGGACCCGGTCTTGCGTTTGGCGGCCAGCAGCCGGTGTCCCGGTTCCTGGGCCTTCGGCGTCCGGCTGTTTCCCGATTTCTGGGCGGTCGTGGTCCGGCCGGCTCGACTTGAGGTGTTTCGGGGGCGGCTCGCCGCTGGATCCACTCCAGGGACGCTTGGCCCGCTCCGCGCCATCCTTGCTTTCGGTTCTGGTCAAATCTGCGCGTGCTGGTGGGTCCGCTATTTTCACTTGTATATATCCGGGGAGAAGTTGGAAAACCCCAAAACCCACAGTACACCCTGCAACTTGCTTCGCCTCCATCCGAGCGCATTGAACATCATTTTTGTGAGCGAGCACACGCGTGTTTGTCGGTTCAAAAAGGGCGCGATGAGTTGTTGGTGCGCTAGCGGGGGTGCACCAGTTGAGGATTCGATGCTGTTCAAGCGGTTAGTCAGTCGGTTGTGGCAAACTCCCGCCGATAAGGGAAATGTGTTTCCAAAATGTGGACACTACGCTCGGGACCGTCGTTGTAGAAGTAGGGCAGGATCCGAAGAGCAGGCAGAAGTGGACTGCCTGACTAGTACTCGTGCCAATAGTAGAAGTCCCCAGCGCCGATATAGCCACCGACTGGAATTTGATGAAACGTGTAAGCCGGCTACGATCCCTCGCTGCGAATCCATCCCCCGCTACGAGTCAATCTCAGCCGACCTTCCGCCCTAACCACCATCAGCACCCTATCAGCACCCTATCAGTCGGAATTGTCCGGCACGGGATTGTCAGACAGAATCCGCCCCACCTTCGTTGACCACCTTCGTTGACCACCTTCGTTGACCACCTTCGTTGACAACCTTCGTTGACAACCTTCGTTAATAAATTTCCATCTATGTTCTGTTTGCTTTAGATGTTTACCGTGTGGATTTGGAAACGTGGCTGATGGATCTACAGGACAAGCCAGTGGCAGCGTACTTAAGTAGAAATATAGCTAGCTGATCACTAATGCATGGAACGAGCAACTCGGTGGGTTCTCCAGGTCGTAGCTCACCAAACAAGGGCATCCCAAGATCGTTAAAGCTCCCCGGATGATGCCACATATTAAAGCCGCCTGAGCATCCGCAGAATTGCCAAATGAAGCCGTCCGTTTTTTTTCCTTCTCGCTCAACAGTGTCGCTGCGTCATTTCCACACTTCACATTAATCAACGGGACCTTACCACTATCCATCTACAACACATTACTTACGATACCCCCACATGTCCCCGTGTACACCCGGGTTAACATTACACCTTCATAGGGCAGTAGTCTCTTCAGCCAGGGGGACGCTTCCTCAAAAATAATGTAACCGCCTTTCTTGTTCGTCTGCAAACGGTCTGCTTGCTTCTGGAAAAACAGCTGCCACAATTCTCGGCAAACAAATTTGAAGATATCTTTCTGGACATGGCACCGCGATTTTTCCAACATCAACTTATCCGTTATGCGTGCTCCTAGGGAATAGCCGAACATCTCCAACAAAATCCGAGCAACTGCAACACTTTGTACCTTCACTTATATGTATCTACCCGACGATTCTGGCGATCCCACAGGTGCTAGACGATCGGTTTCCCACCCACCGCACGTGTGTGTCTTGGAACATAACCCATTGGCACGTGCCAGACGGCCCTTTCCGGCACGTGCCAGACGGCCCTTTCCTGCCTGCCTTATGCCGACCGAGTGCCTTACCTGTTGTTGTCGCACAAAGACCTCACCAGTTGAAACCGTATGGCGTTGGGCACGGCCAAGCTGACGCTTTTTGTGCTGGTATCTTCGAGTGCTTTCACGGCTGATGGGGGCGAAGACGTTGCCGCCGAAGGAGCCATCATTTTAGGATGTCTAATTGGGCGCTGCTCCAAAAGGATTTGGAAGCACTCGGCCAACTAATAACTTTGGGAGAAGATCATGCGGCACAGCAGAGCTTAATTGAGGCTATCAAGGCGAGAGTAAATGAGGCGGCTAAAGTGGGCCAAACAGCGAGCGACGGTGCGGACTGGAAGAAGGTGGAGCCGTCGAAGGGAACTGAAGCGGAGAAGGTGGGAGAGGAAGCCAAGAATAATGATGCGCCTCCGTTAAAGTCAGCGGCGGCGGCTGCCGCCGCAACTGCTGTGGCAGCTGCTGGAAAAGCTGCAGCCGAGCCGAGTGCTTCACCGACAGCGGTGGCAGCGGCGCCAGTGAATCCCATGAGGGCACTATTGGCGTCGATCAGTATGGGCAAGCAAGTGGAAGGTCGGGCCAAGGCGCCTCCTCCAACTGGAGAGGCTGTAATTCGTAGTAAAAAGCCTCCTTTAAAAAGGGGTGGGGTAGCCAAGTGCCCAGGTCCAAGTCGATTGGAAGACCGGGTGGTTAGTCCGGAGTTGATACCGGCAGTTAAGCCACCGGATAACGGGACGCCTAAGCCCATCAATTGGTTCGGCATTCCGAAGACAAAGGTTGAGGGCACGATCTGGGAACGAATGCATGAACCCCCGATCACACTGCATCCCAAGTATGAGCAGTTAAATGACACCTTCTTCGAGATGGAGGACCGCAAGGGTTCGGAGATATTAGCGTGTAAGGCGCAAGAAGAGAAGCCCAAAAAAAAATCAGTTTTGCATGGGGACACAAGACGAGTCCAAGGTATCGAAATTGCTATCAAGGGTTTGGGTCTGGTTGATGACTTCAGTGTTATTCGTAGAGCATTGTCGGAGTTGAATCTGCACCCCAAGCCTGTGCAAGATACCCCTCAGTCACCCAGCGATGGGAGTGGGATCGTGCACGACTCGACATGGTCACTTTCCGCATACAAGGTAGAGCGCTTGCTGAGTATCTATCCCAGTGCGGATGAGGTACCTAAACTTTATCAACTGCGTACTGAGAATGATATTAGTAATATAGCTCCTGCAGATCGCTTCCTTCTTACCTTACTTGACATACCCAGATTTCAGGAAACCACTAGAAGCATTTTGGACTACTATTCTTTCGAACGGTTTGAAAGCACTGTGCCAACAAAGCTACTTAAATTTAAAACTGTGTGCAGTTGTTTGCTAGCCTCCTTGGATCGTAAAGCTGGCGCTCTTTACTCGGTGCTTTCCCTGATTATTCGGGTAGGTAATTATGTCAATTATAAAACCAAGAGACCACTCGTATGGGGTATCCAGATAAATTCAGTTGAGTCTCTGAAGACTATTAAGAGTGTCGATCAAAAAAAAACACTTCTGAGAGTCATTGCAGAACATATACAAGAACAATCCAAGTCAATATGGGAGGAATTAGACCCTCTTCCTTCCTGCATCGAACAATCAGAAGTTGCCCTGGACGATGTAGAAAAACAAATTGGGGAGTATAAGAAAGCTCTGACTCATATCGAGAATGAGCTTTCCTTCCATGATCAACATATCAAAACGTCCAGTAGCCGCCGCCCAGAACTTGTCATGCAACCACTCAGCCGTGTCATGCAACCCGTCCACGTGGCTGGTTCTAATCCAGGCTCTAATAATTCAAGCTGCAACTCCAATTCGACTGCCGCCGGTAGCGCCGTAGCCGCAGACACTTACGCGGCTCCCCCCATGTCGCCCGTTACTACGAGTCATTCTGTCGCCAGCCATCTTACTAACCGCATGACAGCCAGGTTTGGTGGCCCCTCCGGCGAAGGCGTCCAGAGCATCTCTGGGACCATCTCGGGTGGCATGACCTGTGGAATTACTGCCACCAATGGTACTGTCACCACCCCCGCTAGTGCCCCCAATGGTAATGTTCCCGCCCCCAATGGTAATGTTTCCGCCCCCAATGGTAATGTTCCCGCCCCCAATGGTAATGTTCCCACCCCCAATGGTAATGTTCCCCGTACGGACATCCCACTTGAGGCAAGTGCTGTATTTCTCGACAAGTTCCTGCCGTTCGTGAGACGTGCCGGCGCTCAGTTGGAGGCGATTGCGGCTTTGCTGAAGGAATGCGAAGAGTTGTTGGCGGAGATCGTCGTTAAGTTTGGAGACGTAGGCAATACCAGAACGAGTGCGGAACGGTTGGTCTACCTCAAGAAGATCGGGTTGTTTGCGAAAGACCTTTTGGCGGCGTATCGGGAATTATGTTTTGAAAGGGAGTCAGAACGAAAGCGTGAGGAGCGTGAGAAGATCAAGGCCTCTACACCAAATCGTCGTGCCGTTTCGAGACATATATCCTCCCGTAAGGCAGTTGACGAGGACCACGAAGCGCCTGGACGTCGCTTGGCCCACGTCGCGAGCCGCCTGTCTAAAACACCTACTCGCAAGGCAGATGACCATGACCCAGATACCAGGCGACATCGGGAATTCCTGGATAGACGCTCAGATGACATCGGCATGGACCCCGGACTGCGTAGGCTCCTTGACGCCAGACTCGAAGGCGGAGTCTCATCAAGACTAGCAGAAGGCAGAGTGGATGCCAGGCTCGGAGAACCGAGAATCGGGGTCGAGAGCAGACTCGGAGCCGACGGCAGGCTGGGAGTCGATGGTAGACTCGGTGTCGACGGCAGGCTCGGAGTCGATGGCAGACTCGGTGTGGAAGGCAGACTCGGTGTCGAAGGCAGACTCGGTGTTGACGGCAGACTCGGAGCAACAGAGGGCAGGCTCGGAGCAACAGAAAGCAGACTCGGAGCAGAGGGCAGACTGTACGAGAGCAGGTTAGCGAACGAGGGGAGGATAGCGAATGAGGGCAGGGGGATGACGAACGAAAGTCGCTACGACGCGGGGCGGTATGAGGCGTCGCTGAACCGACATCATACTGATCGCCTCGAGGGGCGGCTTGTGGACACTCCGAGTCGACTGGGGGAGTCAAGTCGTTTCGAGGCGTCTCGGTCGGGTGGTGAGTTCCGGCACGACGCGCCATACGGGGATCCGCGGTACGCGGAGGTACTTTCACGTCGTCAGGAGGCTATGGATCCTGCTTCGTGGCGTTCCTACGATTCGAACCCGCGATATTTTACGCAGCTGGATTCTCCGGCACCTTCCGTGGAGTCGATGCCGCGATATAAGCGCAGCCCTTCGGCGTATCTCGAATCGGCCTCCCCCGGTCAACCGCCTCCGACGCGTCTAACCACGCAAGTGATGTATCGTAGACACCCCGGAGTCACCCATATTCCGGGTCCCCCCTCCGATAGTCGCATGGTGACCGCCAACGGCTTGACCGTTAACGGCTTGAGTGGGAACGGCGTGGGTCGGCCTATGACTGTAATGGAGAGTCGACAGTTGGAAGGGAGGCCGTCAGCCGATACACGGCTACTGGAAACTCGTTACGACCAAGACATCCGGGCGAACGTGCGTTATGACGTGCGTGGTCTTGAGTCTAGAGCGAGCATGGTGGATACCCCATACAATCGGAAAGGAGACCACACGTACTGCGCAGACTACAGAACTCCCACGGAGTTCTCGAGGAGGTTAGGGTCTGGAGGCGACGACTATTATAAGCGTCGACATTTCTAGTTTTGCACCTAGTTAGTTAGAAACCATTTTGTAACCCTTTGTGGAAATTCCACTGTCAGACTTGCTGGTCTAGAAGATGCCCGCCAGACCACCTAGTTTTGCTGGTCTATACCCCCTTCAGGCCTTTGCCCCCTTCAGGCCTTTGCCCCCTTCAGGCCTTTGCCCCCTTCAGGCCTTTGCCCCCTTCATGGACAAGTAAATTTCATCTGCAATAAAAATGTTGGCAGGAGATGATATAGTGGGTCAGGATGAAGTGTCGTCTTTGAAATCTAGAATTGCGGAATTGGAGTATGAGAACGCGTTATTAATATTGGAGAAGGAGGAAGGGCAACTTGCCGAGATGCCGACTTCGGTTGGCAGCATAGACCCATTTGTGGTTGCCGAAATAACCGAGCTTCGAGTGCGACTGGGACAGGCCGAGAATACTGTAGCCACATTAAAGGAGAATTCCACAACCACCAGTTTTACGAGCGAGGGACCCCTAGGACAACGATTACTTGAAAAATGTCGACGACTAATGAAGGAAAATGACCGACTCGGAGAGGCATTGGTAACCAGCAGGATTTCTCAGCTGGAACAGGGCGGCCACTTCCTTCAGGAGAAGGAAGCCGTCATGGTCACGCAACTCAAGTAGGTTTGGATCACCTTGACAGTTCAGGAGTGTACCACGCATCTCAAATTAGCTATTCTTTAGAGCCTTATTAAGCTACAATATGGCAATAGAGAGCAAACTGGCGGAAAAAGATCGAGAGCTTTCACGGCTTAAAAATATAGTCAATGTAAGCTGCTTTGGGATGGAAAGGAACATAGCCTGAGGAGTGTCTGCTTCAGCGGGGGTGAAGCGGGGGTCCAGCGGCCAAGGTTGATGCGGTGGTCAAACACGGGGCTAAGCCACGGAACTTGAAGAAGCACCGGCTGGTTGGGAAAGGGAAGGTGGGAAGGGTGGTGATCAGGGTCATGTCTCTTTAGGAACTGCAGCAGGAGAATGCTGAGCACCGGAGTCGGGAACGACGGCGAGGTAGGTAGACGATTTTTCCCGGCAATATCTATTGGCTGTCTGGCGGCTTATTGGCCATCTCACGGCTTATTAAAATTCGTCAATGGTATCGTTCCAATGTGAGGGGTGTGGAGACGTGTTCAAGAAGCCCAAGGTGAAGGGCCATACGGGCAAGTGCTACAACGCTTGGGCTTTCACATGCATCGACTGTCACATGACGTTCCAAGGCGACTCATTCCAGGACCATACTGAGTGCATAACAGAAGACCAGAAGCATAAAGTGACAAAAAAGATTAATCTAACACCAGAGGACAATTCTGCCCTGACTACCAGGACCCACTCCGCGGCTGGCTCTGATTCTAGCTCTGATTCCAGCTCCAACTCCAGCTCTAACTCCAGCTCTGATTCCAGCTCTAACTCCAGCTCTGATTCCAGCTCTAACTCCAGCTCTGATTCCAGCTCTGATTCCAACTCCGACTCCAGTTCGGATTCAAGCAAGAAGTCCGAGAACGGCGGCAAGAGCGGCAGCAAGAACAAAACATCTAAAGACAAACTAACTTCTACGATAACATCTCGCAGCAGCTCTGATGACGACAGCTCAAGTTCTGACAGTTCTGAGTCGGAGGATGAAAGGCCCGTCGCTGTGGTCAAACCCTCATCGTCTGGTAGCAGCTCTGACAGCCGCTTGGACAGCAGCTCGCACTCCGAAGCTGAAGATAAGCCCGTAGCTAAGGCCCAGTCGTCCAGCAGCAGCTCGAGCAGCAGTTCTGACAGCAGCAGCTCTGAGGATGAGGATGAAAAGCCTGCCCCTGTGGTCGGGCCGTCAACGTCCAGTAGTGGCTCCGATAGCAGCAGCTCTGACAGCAGCTCTGACAACAGCAGCTCCGAGTCCGAGGATGAACATAAAAAGCCGGTTGCTAAGGCTAAGTCATCCAGCGGTAGCTCCAGCAGCAGTTCCCACAGAAGCGCTGAGTCTGAGGATGAGAAGCCCGCCGCTGTGACCAAGCCGTCATCGTCTAGTAGCAGCTCTGACAGCAGCTCTGATAGCAGCAGCTCC
>NW_011645797.1:96729-99601 GCF_000223845.1 Gregarina niphandrodes | reverse complement strand
CCGCCGCTGTGACCAAGCCGTCATCGTCTAGTAGCAGCTCTGACAGCGGCTCTGATAGCAGCAGCTCCGAGTCCGAGGATGAACATAAGAAGCCAGTTGCTAAGGCTAAGTCATCCAGCAGTAGCTCGAGTAGCAGTTCTGAAAGCAGCTCTGAGTCTGAGGATGAGAAGCCCGTCGCCGTGGCCAAGCCGTCATCGTCTAGCAGCAGCTCGGATAGCAGTAGCTCGGAGTCTGAGTCCGAAGGTGAAAAGAAGAAGTCGGTATTTAGGGCTAGCAAATCGTCCAGCAGTAGCTCGGGTAGCAGCAGCTCTGACAGCAGTTCCGAATCCGGGGATGAGAAGCCCAGCGCTATGGTGAAGCCGTCTTCGTCAAGTAGCAGCTCTGGCAGCAGCAGCTCTGACAGCAGTAGCTCTGACAGCAGTAGTTCGGGAAGTGAATCATCTAGCAGCAGCGATTCTGAAAGTGTAACCAGCGTGGTGGTTAAGGAAGATACAAGGAAACGGAAGTCTGAGCAGACGGCCAACAGAGCTGACGGGCATAAAAAGAGTCGGGTGGAGGAGAAGTCTTCTCCACGAAAACGAGCGAGCTGTGGCGCAGAAGCTTCAAAGAAGAAGAAGTCGAAGAATTGACACGTTAATTTTTTGTACACTTCCGACAATGCTGTGTGATTGATTCCTTTCCCCCTCGCTGACTCTAGACCCAGACAACACCCTGCTACCACCCAACGCGACCCGCTGGCGTGTTTCCTAATACGGCCTGCCACACACGTCTGCACACGTTTCTAAGAAAACGTGTTACCCAGTGCACGCTGCTACCCAGTCCCCTACTACCCAGTCCCCTACTACCCCGTCCATATGCTAACTAACTATCTAGTTACTTGGCTAAAACACTTTGCAGACGACTAAGTAGCAGAAGTCCTACTTCAAGTTCTGCGTCAATTTGATATTGGTCTTTGAACTGGATGAACTCAGCGTCATCTCTGGTCGTGGCTCGATTAAGCGACTCCATCAGCTTCGACTGGCTTTCATGTTCGAGAGTTGCTAGATACAGCCGTGCTGCTTCGATCAAAGGCACGTTGAAGTCTCCGTGTGCCAGTTGTCTTCGCACAATCGTTGCGGCGTACTGTATCTTCTCACCAATCGTCCGTATCTTTCCCACATCCACATCTGACACCTTCAAGAACTCCCTCGTGGGCGGTAAGCTCGACAGTAAGTCACTCAGCTCCTCCCCCAGCTGCCGAACATTGGGGTTGATGCTCAGAGCCTGGTAGCCATCGTGGGTCAAAGCTACCTCGGTCAACCTTCGCGGTCTCGCAGGAATGTCATTGTGATGAACTCCTTGTTCGTTCCACCCTTCGGCCCCCTTCTGTTCCTTGCGGTCCTGCTCCTCGTTTCTATGTCCATCCTGTTTGCCCCGAAGGCCTCTAGGTTCCTGTAGACTACGGAGCAGGTTGTTCTGTGCTTCGACTGACTGCCCCGATCTCCGGCTCTCATATAGGAAGTTGTCCCAGATCCGTCTCTTCTCATCTCTCGGCAGCTCTGAGTGCAGGCTGTTGCCAAACTTCACGTCTTCCTGCACGGCTCCTTCACGAGTGGTCAGGGACCCATCTCCGGTCAGGGACCCATCTCCGGTCTTCTGACTGGCCACTCCCTGACCAGACCTCTCGCCGCGGTTCCGGCTGGGCGACTCGCCGAATAACTGTCGGCCGAAGAGCGGGTAATTGAGCAACGACATGTGCGGGTTGATGGGAGCCGGGTGCATGCTGGATACACCGAGTCTGGGGACGGAGCCGTTGGGCCAGAGCGAGGAGAAGGGCGAAGTAAGAACGGGCGGTCTCGTCAAGGTGCGGGGACCATACAGGCCCCCGTAGGGGAACAACGGCAGGTTCCGGCCGAAGCCGAAGGCACCGCCGGGAAGTGAACCGCCTCCCATCCCACCTGGCGCCAGTGCGCTACTAGAAGGGGAAAGTGCACCGAGTCCATCCATTAGTGCAGGCGTGGCGGTCGTCGTGGTAGTGGTAACGAGATTCTGGCCCTTGATGTAGTGCAACTCCACGTGTTGCAGCGCGTCCATTTCGTTGATGATGTCCGACAACACACTTGCAAGCATTGCAATCCGCATCGGCAGTCCCACCTCCGTAGGCCCCTCGTCCTGCACCAGGGACGGCACAGCGTGCGCATCCAACAACAGCCACGCCTTCCGCACGTTCGCAGCCGCCACCGCCAAGTCGTCGTCATTGGCCACACGCTCCACCACCGGCACCGTCGGCATCGGCGTATGCGGTTCCGGCAAAGGCTGCTCCGGCAACCACTCCACCTGGATATCGTCCACCGGCGATGTTCCCGTCCGCACCACCACAGCCTCGTACGCCGTCTCCGACACGTCCTCCTCAGACATTCCCTTGAAAATCGCGTCCACCACACCCGACAGTGGTTTCGAGCTCGCGACCTCCGTCTCGTTGGAGTCCACGACTTCAGACGGGCCCTCTTCCGAACTTACGGCGAACCCGGCCAAACTTTCGCCTTCCAATTCGGAGCCAGAACCACCTTGGCACTCGCTGCTGAAGCCATCTCGGCACTCACTGTCGATCACGGCTCCCTCGTCGTCGACTTCCGTGTCCACTTGATCTTCGGCAACCTCCTCGCCACCTCCTGCTTGACCCTCGGCAACCTCCTCGTCACCTCCTGCTTGATCTCCTTCTTGATCCTCGGCAACCTCCTCGTCACCTCCTACTTGATCTTCGACGACTTCCTCATCCCCTCCCACCACAGCTTGACCTTCGACAGCTTCCTCAGCCCCTCCCACCGCAGCTTGACCTTCGACAGCCTCCTCAGCCCCTCCCACCGCAGCTTGACCTTCGACAGCCTCTCAG
>NW_011645797.1:93633-96594 GCF_000223845.1 Gregarina niphandrodes | reverse complement strand
GACCTTCGACAGCCTCCTCAGCCCCTCCCACCACAGCTTGACCTTCGACAGCTTCCTCAGCCCCTCCCACCGCAGCTTGACCTTCGACAGCCTCCTCAGCCCCTCCCGCAGCTTGACCTTCGACAACCTCCACATCCACCCCGAAGTCAGCTGGACTCACCATCTCCGGGTCCAGATTTGCGTCGCTCGAGACGGTCGCCTCATTGTCGGGCACGCCCTGACCTGCGATGTTGTCGACGGGTGCACCTGCCTCATCCACTTCAGTCGCAGTGTCAGTCTCCATTTCCGCGGCGGGTGCCTCCGATTCCCCTGCCTGCGCAAGTACCACTTCTGAGTCGCCCTGTTGCTCGGCTGTCTCTTCGCCTTGTTGCTCGGCCGTCTCTTCGCCCTGTTGCTCGGCTGTCTCTTCGCCCTGTTGCTCAACTAAGGCGTCGTGTTGCTGTGTGGCACTAGCATCAACTTCTGCCGGAACGTCGGTGATGATAGTGACACTGACGATGTCGTTGTTGTCTATTTTACTGGTATTGATGTCATCAGTGTACTTGTTAGAATTTCCTTCGGCCTCTGTTATTCCTTCGGGATCGGCCTCTATTATTCCTTCGGGATCGGCCTCTATTATTCCTTCGGGATCGGCCTCCATCCCGTCGAGCAGATCGTCGTCGACGAGATCGGCAGGCATATCGTCCCCGGTCGGCTGACGCGGTACCATGGCCCGGGCGCCATCCAGAGAGAAACCTTCACCGTACGCTTCGGCCCTCAGTTCCAGGGCAGTAATGATAGCTAGCAATTTCAAGCCGGGGAACTTCATTGAGCGAAGGTTCGAAGGTAGCAGGTTCGAAGACAGCAGATGCTAAATCTATAAATTAGTTGCGGCCTTTCTCTCGACAACGCGTCCCCGTCGCGTGTTAATCATCCTAGCAAAAGTATGCAGCGGTCCCCCGTGGGCGTGTTGCTAGGCGGTGTGTTCGATTGCCGTGTTCGTTTGTTGGTTATTCGGTCCATAATTGGAGTGCATAATTGGAGCGATTTATTTTATGCCTTTGTTGCAGCTGGATGACGAGGTTTTCTACTGGGCGTTGTTGCCTGTATTCCTGATCACTTTGTGCAGTGCCATAATTCGGCAAGCACTGAACATGTTGTCGGTGTTAGAGAGTGGAGCGTCGGGTGTTCCCGTGATGCTCCAAAACTTCGGTGAAGTTCATGGCAGCAACGTGGTTTCGGTCTCTCGAATGACTAGAGCCGCTGGCAAGGCACTTGCGCCTGCCTCACTGTCGCAACGGAAGGCGTACTACATAGGACTCGACGATGATGGCAAACTATTTAGACCCCCGCAGTCAAGTGCACCCGAGCAGCCCGCAATGCCCAAAATGGACCCGACACAAATGCTCGGTGGCATGAAGTACAAGTTTATCAGCCTCATTTTGGACGCCGGCCTTGCCTACCTTATCAATTACCTCTTTTCGGAATGTGTGGTCGCCAAAATGCCTTTCCCTCTCGCAGACTCATTCAAACCCATACTTCAAAGAGGCGTACTCGTACAGGACCTAGACGCGGGCTACATCAGCGCCCTTAGCTGGTACTTCTTAATTCTGTTTTCAAGCGGGAGCTACACCCACATCTTGAACTACATCACCGGACTCTCGACCACGGGCCCCAGCATATTGGAAACCATGAACCCTATGATGGCCATGGGAGCGGCCAATCCCAGTAAGACTTCGAACACTGTGTAGTGCGCACTGTATAGTGCGGCGAGGCCCTGTGCAACACGGACACCACGGTGGGGGTCCACGGTACGGATTATGCACGAGACGACATTGCACGAGATAACAATGGGCGGGCGGGCGGGCGTTCGGGCGGGGGGGCAATGGGATCAATGTCCATACAGGATTAACATTCCTACTGTAGTGCCGATGGGGCAATTCGACAGCGCGAAGCAGTTCCAGCAGGAAGCTGACCACTGGAAGCTTTTGGGCTCACAAGACATCTTTTTAGAAAACGTTGAGCAAATTGCCTTGTCCGCTCTGCACGGCAGATCGTAACCAGGTTTCTTTATTCACCAAAATATGAAGGCTTTAGCTGCTGTGGGAGTTTCGGTAACTGGTATCATGGTATTGACATATGTAGCTTTTCTGCTAAATCATAGATCTCTTATGATACGTCTACCTAATCCACGAATGGCAGCGCCTGCGGCACGAGCGTGCCAGTTTGCGGCGATGATGTACGTGGCTACCTTAGTGATCAGCCTTTTAAAGATTCTTGGCACTCCGCGACAAGAGGAGCCTCCGTACCCACTTCTGGTCCGTAAGTGCCTCATTTAATCGTCCCACCCACCACTTGTAGTGCCATCACTTGCAGTGCTATCACTTGTAGTGACATCACTTGCAGTGCTATCACCTATAGTGCTACCACCTACAGTGCTACCACCTATAGTGCTACCCAGAAAGATGCCGCCACCTGTAGGGGATCGACTTGCTGCTCGCCTGGAGCGGCAGGCGCGACGGCAGCCGGACGTGGAGTCGATTGAGCCGCTTCTGGTGAGTCGGAGAACCAGTTGAGAAAAATGTGCATGCGATCCCACACTAGGATGTCGCAAAATTCAAACGCTCATTCAAGACCTATGGTTTACTCGCGTCTAGCAGAGCAACCTTCGCGTGACGGACATGAGCAGTCCGGCGTTGATAATCGCATGGTTACCGCGTCGGCTGTCACATACCGTCCTGAGGAGGGCTCTGTGTACCCACAGGAGACCATACAAACTCAAGAATTACAAGCCCGTCGGGCTGGCACGGTCCAGTCTGGCGCCCACCTGCATGATGATATGCATACCACCACAACAAGCCGTCCGGCTGGCACGGTCCAGTCTGGCGCCCACCTGCATCATGAAATGTATACCACCACAACAAGCCGTCCGGCTGGCACGGTCCAGTCTGGCGCCGACTTGCATCATGAAATGTGTACCAC
>NW_011645797.1:91448-93242 GCF_000223845.1 Gregarina niphandrodes | reverse complement strand
AAATGTATACCACCACAACAAGCCGTCCGGCTGGCACGGTCCAGTCTGGCGCCGACTTGCATCATGAAATGTGTACCACCACAACAAGCCGTCCGGCTGGCATGGTCCAGTCTGGCGCCGACTTGCATCATGAAATGTGTACCACCACCACAAGCCGTCCGGCTGGCATGGTCCAGTCTGGCGCCGACTTGCATCATGAAATGTGTACCACCACCACAACTAACCGCCACATGCTAGGCGCTGACCGGAAAATCGAAATTAAAAAGTACAAAAACCACCAAAGTAAAGAGGAGGAGGAGGAAGAGGATTCCACGACGCCCCGCCGGATTGATGGCGCCGACCATTCTTACGAACACCTTCCGCACGACCTAGAGCGGAGCGACGCGTCCACCTCGCGTCACGACGCGTCCACCTCGCGTCATGACAGTGACGACCACCAAATGCGCGTTGACAGCAACCAACATGATGTCTATATTCAGCCGGATTATGTTCAACAGGACCGGATTCAATCGGGCCATCAGATTCAATCCGACCATCAGATTCAATCGGACCATCAGATTCAATCGGGACACCAGATTCAAACGGGCGACCAGATTCAATCGGACCACCAGATTCAATCGGACCACCAGATTCAATCGGAACACCAGATTCAATCGGAACACCAGATTCAATCGGAACACCAGATTCAATTGGAACATCAGATTCAACCAAACCCTACTCAATCGGGCCGCCGTACTGAATTGGAACGTATTCAATGCGATCATCCGGAACTATTCATGTCCGACACGATAGATCGCGAGGACGACCCCCACGACGTTATGTTCGAATATATAAACCGAAGGCTACGCAGCAACCGAAGAAGAAGGAGCCAACCACAACTCGATATTCGTGAAGCAATGGGTCGTCCTAGTCGGTCTGGACGTACAAGGGGCGACCGGCAGCGAAGAAGGTCCCACGTTAACTCTTATTCTATCTCACAAATGTTCATAGAGCCGCTGATCGCTCTGACCGGTCTTCGTCGCTCGACGGGCAATGCCGGACCTCTGCGCATTCCCCGTCGCATCGCTAATGATCATGATAGCGACAGCGATGACAGCGACGATACTTTCTGGTCAGCTATAGAAGACGAACAGGCAGATTGGTCCCCTCCGATAATGTCGTCAGTCAGTGATATATTATGTGACGACGGTGATGACGACACCTTGCCTAATAACGCTGACCCGATCCAGGTTGACCCAAGCCGGAATGGTTCGGACCACGTGCGTTTCGACCAAACTGGTGCAAGCCAAACTGGTGTAAGGGAGGCTTCCACGAGTCACCCAGGGGAGGGTGACTCAAGCAGGGCTCGTCCGATTCTAATTGTCCCAGTCGGCACTCGTCCGATTCAGAGTATCCAAATCAATACTGACGAAAGCCAGAACGGCTCGGACCACACGCTCTGGGACCAAACTGGTGTGAGTCAAACTGGTGTAAGGCAGACTGACTCACCCAGGAGTCACCCAGTGGAGGGTGGCTCAAGCAGGACTCGTCCGACTCAGGCTGTCCCAATCCAGGTTGACCCAAGCCAGAATGGTTCGAACCATATGCATTCGGACCAAACTGGTGCAAGTCAAACTGGTGTAAGGCAGACTGACTCATCCGGGGGTCGCCCAGTGGAGGGTGGCTCAAGCAGGACTCGTCCGATTCAGGCTGTCCTAATCCAGGTTGACCCAAGCCAGAATGGCTCGAAGCATGTGCGTTCGGACCAAACTGGTGCAAGTCAAACTGGTGTAAGGCAGACTGACTCATCCAGGG
>NW_011645797.1:82609-91345 GCF_000223845.1 Gregarina niphandrodes | reverse complement strand
CCCAATCCAGGTTGACCCAAGCCGAATGGCTCCGAAGCATGTGCGTTCGGACCAAACTGGTGCAAGTCAAACTGGTGTAAGGCAGACTGACTCATCCAAGGGTCGCCCAGTGGAGGGTGGCTCAAGCAGGACTCGTCCGATTCAGGCTGTCCCAATCCAGGTTGACCCAAGCCAGAATGGTTCGAAGCATGTGCGTTCGGACCAAACTGGTGCAAGTCAAACTGGTGTAAGGCAGGCTGCTTCGTCTTCGAGTGGCCCAGGGAGGAGTCAGGCAAAGGTTGAACCACAAAGTCCAAGTGTCCAGAGCGAAGCATCGGAGGAGCCACCTTACTTGGGTTTGGATCCGACGCTGTACGTCCCTAACTGCTTGGTACCATTCTGGGAAGCAAGGGCAGAACGAGAGTTCGAAGAGCTCGGCATCCAGGCTCGGACATTGCAAGCGACATGGACTGCAGCGGAGGTAGCTTCGGATGCGAAAGCGTATATCGGATCCACGCGTTACAAGTTAGTCCATGGGATGCGAATCCGGTGCTGTAAGTACCGGAGCCGTCCTGAGTCATTGCCGCAAAGCGAAGGGGCAATGGACAGGTTGTTGGCAGTATTTCCTGCCTGCACGGACTTTGTCAGTATGAGTGAGTGGTTGGTAGCACACGCAAGGTCCTTGGAGCATACCAGTTGCTACACAACAGATGCGAAGTTAATACAGCAGAGGGAGATACTGACATTGTATGAGCTGTCTCGGCGGCTGACGGGCATTCGAAAGTGTGAGGCGTGCTTACGTGCGTGGATTTCAGCAGCCTCAGAGGCGAAGCGAGATCGTAAGAATGCTCGTCGGTTGACCAGACAATTGGAGACGATCAGGAGAGAGAGCCTCTCCGACACACCGGCATCAACAGTTGGCATCAAGGACGGCCCTGGTGTGTCTTGGAGGCAATTTGAAGTCTCGTTGCGGGAAGAGGTCAACAACTGGATCCATGTGAATAAGTTCAAGTGGATTCGGACCCCGCAGAAAGACTTGTATTCAGAAGCCATTGAGCTAAGGATCGAGCTTGCGAGACGCTTCCAAATCCAACCAGGAAAGAAAGATGCGGCCGGAGAGGAGGAGGACAAGCGGCTTATTCTAGCATTCTTCGAAAAGCTGGTGACCATCAAAAACCTAGAATCGTCTAAATGCTGGGACGAATTCATGGCCGGTTGCAGAGCATCACTTATTAAAGCGCCTTTGCAAGAAGGGTTTGCAATGTTTTGTGACCAGGTGGACATCTTTCAGAAGAACCCTCCACCCACGGACTTAGTGTCTGGGTTCTTCTCCAGGAAAATGTGTATGGAACCGGGGATTCCTTTCCCAATGCCGCATATTAGGAAGAAGGCACCTCAATGCACTTGGCCAAGTGCGTACATCAAGATACCTGTCAACGATAAGGAGTATCAGTTCACTATTCGTGAGGGAATTCCCTTACCCACATTGGACGACCTGGAGGAATGGCGAAGAGTGGCAAAGTATCGTGACGACAAGTTTATGGCGACCATGGAGAAAGTCGACCTGGAATTGTCTGAAGCCCGATTGTGCAAGCTTTACGAAAAAAGCGTACAAGTTATCAAGAGAGGCTTTCACGACGATTTCCCACCGCCGCCGGCAAACGCGGCATGGGCAGGGTACGGGGATGACGTGCCGGGTTATCCTATGTCCCCACCCAAGTACCAGCGGCAGTTGGACGACACAAAGGACCAGTCGTTCTTCTGGCCCGAATGCTGGCGGCCCGTTCCAGCTAAACAACCAGATACGGTCAAAGGCACTGAGAAAGTCGAAAACGAGTGCACATGGGCAGATCAAATGAGAAAGGATCTGAACTATGATCCAGTTCATGATCCGATCTTTCCAGATGAACCCTGCCGCACACAGGTTCGACTAGGAGAAAAACATAGGCAAATCACGGAGGCTCTCAGCTTGGAGACCTTGCCGGATAACTCGCGAGAGTTTCCGACAGAACCTCCATGCACGGGAGCCGCCTATCCAGACGAACTGCCTCAAGTGGCGCCGCAAACGCCGCCTGCCGGCGCTATTATAGGAGGACTCAGGTCTTACGAACGTATCCCAAACTTCGTTAATTTGGACATCAGTGATATCAATTTAAGCGACGAAGATATATTTGCAAACCTGCGTGACCTGCCCAAAACAGCTCTGATAAATGCGCTTATGAAGAAGCATGGAGAAATTAGGCGCATACAGGGTGAACTTGCCTCAAGAATGTGTCCATTGGCAGACATGGCAGAACACGTTGTGGCGAGTGTACAAGTCACGGGTGAACGTGTCTGCCGGAACTTGCAGGACGCAGTCTTCCGGCTTCAACGAGGGTGCAGCAAGAAAGAGCTTCTTGCCGAGCAGTCCCTTCACCGACAAAACTAGTTCGCAAAACTAGTTCGCACCTCCCGTGTCGTTGTTAGAAGAGGAGCATGCGGCACCCAATTGGATATCAAGATAACAACCAACCGGATATCAACCTCCTCTTAGGCAGGATTCAGTTCGGCAGTATCTGAGAACTTGATGGATGGTAGCTTCAACGCAAGTTGGTGCCACCATTCGGCGCGAGCTTCCCGGAACTGGCGGATAGGGGATCGCCAACCTGCCCGGCCCAAGACATTGTCCACGACGTGACCATCAATCAATGCTGGGCCGGGTCCGTCTCCCGGCTGCGGACCACACAGCAAGGATCTGCCAGGTGCTTGTGTGGTCGGTCCGCAGTCGGATCCACTAAACACAACACCGTGTCGCTGCTAGGAGAGAAGCATGTGGCACGCACCATGACATCTATCTCTTCAGATTCGGTGCTGCAGTATTTGGCGGCTGGCTGCAGCATCCTGACTCACACTCTTCACGACATCAACAACTGGCTCGAATCACTCATCAACCGGATCAGCCGGCCGGCCTGGACCCACAACCCCAACTATCAGCCTTACTGTGAGAGATCATTTGAGGCTGGTAGATATGAATACGCCGTAATGGTAACCAGGTCGCGCTCCAAGTGTCCTGCATTGAGCCATACCACCTAACATCGTGTCATGATTTGGACATCCCCAATAATCCATCAATTTCAATGGACCAATCGAACGATCAATCGAACGATCAATCGAACGATCAATCGAACGATCAAACACACTAGTGGCGAAGCCACACAACCTCTAATCGAACAACCAATGTTCATTGGACGGATGGACAACAACACACTGCCTTTATCATTGCACCTTACGACCATCCACTCACTGATTTCCTGGATCCGCCACCGCGACTACGACCCTCAGCTGGAACCATCCATCACAACCAACTGAAGCTACTACAACCACCACACATCCATCACAACCAACTGAAGCTACTACAACCACCACACATCCATCACAACCAACTGAAGCTACTACAACCACCACACATCCATCACAACCAACTGAAGCTACTACAACCACCACACATCCATCACAACCAGCTCTAACCAGAGCCACTACTCGGTTTCAGGAAATAGCAACTGTAAAAAGATCCAAATTGTTTTTACCACACCACTATAACTCCAAAAAGAATTCGACAATTTGATCATGCGCTTTGTTGTCTATTTATTCAAGTCAACAACGATGTATGTCATCGATTCACACAATCAGTTTGTTCATGCAGCAACCCAAGTTCGGTGATGGTCTATTGACCATCACCGGTCATCAATTTTTCAGAGGTTTGAGCAAATCTTCAATTGCGCTCTTTCTGTCGTTATGCTCAAGCACGGCCCTTCCCGTCACAAACATTCTAGCGCCCGCATCATAGCATGACCTTATTGTTTTTGGGTTAATATCACCCTCAACCTCAATTGTGACATTTGGGTATTTTTGATGCAGCAGCCTGACCTTCTCAAGCATTTCTGGCATGAAAGATTGACCTCCGAAGCCAGGTTCAACTGTCATTATAAGAACCCCGTCGAGCAAATCTTGGTCCAACAGAGGATAAATCTTTTCTAGGGGCGTCTTTGGTTTTATACTTATTGAGCTTTTCATTCCTAGCGCTCGGATTGAGCGGCACAAATCCGTAGCAACACCAACATCTTCGCCAACTGCTTCGTAATGAAAAGTAAACTGGTCACAGGCCCCTGCCAGCGTTTGCAACCATTTAGATGGCTCCTTGGTCATTAAATGGCAGTCTAACTTAACCTCCTTGAACGAGCGACGGATCGATTGAATCACACCCGGTCCTATGGATATGTCAGGTACAAAATGACCGTCCTAACAAGGGCATATTACTTGCACACATGTGCGTATATGACAACCAGCACGATACACACAGATGGGCACACAGATGGGCAATCAGTACCTGTGCCGAGTCCTCCTCTTATAAAGCACTTACCATAATGTCGATATGAAGCCATTCGACCTGAGGGACCACTGTTCGAATCTCACTTTCTAGCTGAGTGAGGTCGGCACTCAAGATGCACGGCGCAATGATGGGGTCCATTTTATTTCAAGCACAGGAAAAAACCACCTTACTGCGAAGGATAATCCCAGGCTGGCAGATATGAATAAGCCAGGTCGCTCCAAATGTCCTGCCTTGAGCCTAACATCATGTGGTGACTTGGACATCCACAATAATCCATCGTCCACAATAATCCATCGTCCACTCACTGATTTTCTGGGTTCGCCACGATGACTATGACCCTCTGCTAGAACCACAATCGAACGACACTTCAACTAGGACCATCGCTTTTCATTAGATCGGGTCTCCGAAAATTCCGGATATACAAAAATCCAAACGTCCTTAGCGATTCGTGCAGCAGCCCAAGTACTAGTTTTCATGGCGGAGTGGTTTGAGGAGGTTTTCAATGGCGCTTGTTCTATCGGGATGTTTGAATATAGCGCTTCCCGCCACGAACATTCTAGCGCCCGCATCATAGCATGACCTTATTGTTTTTGGGTTAATGCCGCCATCTACCTCAATTGTGACGTTTGGGTATTTTTGATGCAGTCGCTTGACCTTCTCAAGCATTTCTGGCATGAAAGATTGACCTCCGAAGCCAGGTTCAACTGTCATTATAAGAACCCCGTCGAGCAAATCTTGGTCCAACAGAGGATAAATCTTTTCTAGGGGCGTCTTTGGTTTTATACTTATTGAGCTTTTCATTCCTAGCGCTCGGATTGAGCGGCACAAATCCATAGCAACACCAACATCTTCGCCAACTGCTTCGTAATGAAAAGTAAACAGGTTGCATGCCCCTAACAGTGGTTTCAACCATTTAGATGGCTCACTCGTCATTAAATGACAGTCCAACTTTACATCATTGAATGACTTACGGATCGCCTGAGCCACACACGGTCCTATGGATATGTTGGGCACAAAATCACCGTCCTAACAAGGGCATATAATTCATTATCATTGGCCCATACATAGTGGATGAAACAGGTGTACTTACCATAATGTCAATGTGAAGCCATTGGACCTGAGGGACGACAGTTTCAATCTCGGTCTTTAGTTTGGCAAAATCGGAATTCAAGATGGATGGCGCGATGATAGGGTCCATTTTATTTGGGTGATTTTCAAATGGAGAAAAAAAGAGTTGTTGGTTTAAGCAGCACACGTAAGACTACGGCATGCCAGTTGGGCGGCGAAAGCTCTTTGTGATTGGGAGACCCTGTCTCCAAGGGATAAAGCTATACCTTGTGTCCGTGACCTGATGCGAGTAGTTCCGACAATTTTTTTGTTTTGGAGTTCCAGAGAAAGATTGACCAGTGCATCCTCTCCGAAGATTGATCGAGTGCAGAAATTGACAGCAAAGACTCCGTTGGAAGCCATGAGTCTGATGGCTTCATTATCGAGTATTTCTTTAATATATTTATTGTTACGTTTTTGGTTAAGACTATTGATCAATAGCTCGTAATCACCTTTAATTCCAACAATGGTCATTCTGGATTGTTTCAGTAGCATCTCCAGAAAGGTTAGACAGTCCTTACTGGAATCATTACATGGTACTGATATTGCGATTTTGTTCTCCCATTCGAATTCGGTCCAAAGCCTTCTGAAGGTTGTATTACCAATCCAGGATGTTTCCAGGCAGTCTAACAAATCCACTTGAAGTTCTGATAGAGGAAAATGATTCTTTTCAATGGCCCTTTCATATACACAAAAGCCGAACATTAGGCCAGCTTCAGTACTTGACAATCGAATGGTGGCAGATATCATTCCGCTCTCTCCAGGCTGAAGATGAATGGACTTGGGTACATCCAATATTTTTAGATCTCCATGGGTCCCTAAATTTACCGTAGCATTACCCAACGTTTCATCTGTCTGATTATGTAGCAACATATCACATATCAAATCCAAATGATTCATCCGTATATAAGCTTCAACATATATCGGATCACTATATCCAGATAGAGGAATCGCTTTTCCATAACCACCTAGGCTTGTACCCAGGCTTGTACCCAGGCTTGTACTCAACGACTGCTTACCCTGCAAACTTGCCTGCTTACTAGCTCCTGGATTAAACTGATTCAAACCATCATAAGATTGGAAAAATACAATCTCATCACTCAACTCATTATCCACTACTACATCTTCTCCTACAGTCATCACACATCTCATATCCTCCAATCGATCCGTTTCTCTCTCACCCATAACCAGTTCTATTAAACTCTCATCCATTCCACGACATATCTTCTCACATTCTTTACCGCATCGGCATAACACATTCAACACTTTACCCAATCTCTTCTCTATCAAATTCTTTTTCCCCAACTCACCGTTTTGCTGGGATAACTTGTATAATGACGCTACTATCAGAACACTCTGATGAAATAACTCCGGTCTGAAAAACAATTATACCATTCACCTAATGATGATATCATTCACCTAATGATGATATCATTCACCTGATGGCGTGTATAGATTTACTCAGTTTCGAAAACTTCCGGATTGGAGAGTACAATTTTACAGACGGCGAGTCCAATGATTGATAGTAAGTTTGTATTTTCAAGATCGCTAATAATGCTTTTACGGAGTCCAGTTGTTTTGCCTTCATCCACGAGAATGTTTTCGGTTCCATAACTGCCATCCGGTAGGATGACTGTTTTGACAACGACTTTGGGGGAGTCTGTTTGTTCTGTTGAGTTACCATGTAGATCGGGGAATGGTAATGGGCTAAGTGCATCGATTAATTTGTGAATGAATAACGCGGCGCTACGTGTGCTGCGCGCGAATTCTCCTACCAGATAAACACACTGTTCTACTGTGTCTGCATGAACTTCTCGTTCAACCAAACAATCCGTAAGACGACATACAATGTTCTCACGACTCTGCTCCGAAATTTTTGAACAAACTATCAACTCTCGCACTAAGGATATTACCTCTGAACTTTGATGCTCCGATAAATAATCCAACAACAAATCAATCACGCCCAAAGCTACAGCAGGATACCGCCCACATAACTGACGCATTCCTTTCAGCAATAAACCCTTCTTCGATCCACTCAATAACTGCCCCTTTAGAATCTCCAATGCGCTACTCACTGTCGCCACCGTCACGTGGGGCACCGCCAAGGTAATGGCCTTGTCAGTCAAATCCGTAGAAGACGATTCAATCGCTACAATGAATAGATGCATGGTGTATAAACATAGATGGTGTATAAACATAGATGGTGTATAAACATAGATGGTGTCTTGTGTGCACACACATGGCGGCAGTGCTGGTTACTTCGTAAGACGTCGATTGCAATGTGTTCAATAACTTCTGGTTGAGAGGATTCGATTTGAGCGAGGAGAGATAGTACATGGTGTTTGACGTCTTGGTTGGTGTGCGTGTTGAGTATATCAACACACGCTTTGGCAGCAGCAAAGAGATCTTCAGGTTTAGATGAGAGCCAGACTATAGCCTTGATTGCACTGAGTCTGACGGCATTCGATCCGGTGCTTTCGAGTATATCTCGGAGGCGGAGTAGGAGGCAATTTTTATCGATGAGTTTGACGAGTTCAATTCGAGGTGGGAAGGCCTTAGTTTTTTCCCAACAGAGGGTGATGAGCTCTATGAGGGCCACATAATAAACGTCAGGATTCACCGTAATATTTTTGTTCTTTTGGTCCGCTATAAACTTTTCATAAGCCGTTTCCACGCTCAAGACACTTACAGCTCGCATAGCATGCTGCTGTGCTGACTTATCATCATCATACAACGCCATATTGATCAACGTCGGTATAGCATCATCAAACACACCTGGAAACCGCGAGCCTAACGATGCTATACATAGACAACAATTACGCCGAACATAGCCGTGACTATGCGCCAAGTTCTCCAAAATGACCTCATCAACTGTACGCAAAATCTCAGAACTGAAAATTTTCGACAAGTTACGAAGACAAGCACCTCGTACATACTCATTCGGACTCTGCAATTCATTACGAATCAACTGTGATATCAACAATGTTAACGACGAATCTTGGTCAGGTAAACATTCCCAAAATAAATGCGTTAACTTAATCAAACGATGATCACGAGAGTAACCACTAACAAACTTTATGACCGACATCAGACATGATGATGCATGATCCGGCTGACTGTAACTCCGCAATAACTCCTCCATCATCTACAACAAAGCGTCTCATACCTTCGGGTCGGGCCGGAGTCCATACCTTCGGGTCGGGCCGGAGTCCATACCTTCGGGTCGGGCCGGAGTCCATACCTTCGGGTCGGAGTCCGGAGTCCATACCTTCGGGTCGGGC
>NW_011645797.1:67412-82589 GCF_000223845.1 Gregarina niphandrodes | reverse complement strand
GTCCACTACCTTCGGATCGGACCGGAGTCCATACCTTCGGGTCGGGCCGGAGTCCATACCTTCGGGTCGGGCCGGAGTCCATACCTTCGGGTCGGACCGGAGTCCATATCTTCGGGTCGGACCGGAGCCCATACCTTCGGGTCGGGGTCAAAGGGCTTACCTGCGACTTTTTGGTGAGATCAGTGGTTTGCAGACCATTCTTCAGTTCGTGCAGGGCCGTCGGGGGCTGCTCAGGCGGCTGAATATAATACGTACACAGAGACTCCATTAAAAAAATTAATAACTATGCTCTTCAAGCGAATACTTCTTCCAAGCATCTTCGCAGCTTCCGCCTTCTTCTACATGCGAGCCGTTGACCATCCCCGGAGGAAGGAATGGTACTGACACACGTCACCCCCGAACAAGCGGCCCTTGGTAATCGTGTGCCACACACTTACAGCTGTGTTCGCCACACACTTACAGCTGTGTTCGCAGGGTGGACATATTGCTGGACTACGTACATCACCATAGAACCACCCTAGCGTAGTGCCTGTAGAAACACTCGGCACTCTTCTTTTACCTTCAAAGTGGAGAACTGCGAAACCTAAGCAGATCTCAATGGGGCATTGCGCCGCAAACCGCGAGCACATGTGAGTGAATGAGTCTTGTCGCGATCACCTCCCGCCATCACTGCGGCGACACTAGGTCTGTTACCACCCTGGTTCATGGGCTGGCGACATTTGGTGCTCTTAACCGGTATGTGACGAATCATGGGGGCTAGATCATGGGTAGCTACCTCGTGTAGAGGAACTAGTGCGTGTGTGTCTGTGTGCGTGAGTGCGTGTGTGCGTGCGTGCGTGCGTGCGTGAATGTACAGACGTTAGTTGGTGTTAACAGGGTGCACAGGGGTGTGGCACTCGGGGGAAGATTACCTTAGAAGTATGATTCTTCGCCCGCAGCCACTCTGTCTGGGTGGCGGGGTCCTCGGCGAACGCCTCTTGCCGTCGCGCGTAGTTAGTAAATGATCGCAACACCTGAATTTTCTGCTTGTCCGTGGCGGCCTTCTGTAGTGCAGCATTGAAGGCCTTGAGCATGCTCAACACGTCACCGTTGGCCATAATGTGATCCAGAGCCGCTTCCGCCAGCTTGACCATGAACAAATTGTTGTGATTGGCCATCTTTAACAAGCAAGCACCACAACAAGTAAATGTGACCCGTTTCTGCAAGTACGATAATGTGAGGCAACCCTGCTTGATCAAGCTGTTGTAACAGCTGTGGGCACTTACCGTTGCTGCACAGGAATGGTGAAATAGCTCCTCAATAATACTGATCGCGCACTTTGCTATGGCAGTCCGTCGGTTATCAAGACACCGACAAATGTCTTTCATCATGGGAACAAAGTGAACGGAGTCACCCAACCCGCTGTTACATCGGAATCTGGCAACTCTCCAAAACTCCGTCATGCATCCGAGCTGCCAGCAATGTCATATCACACCGTATGTGCGACACCGTGTGTGCAACACCGTGTGTGCAACACCACACGCTGTGTGCATGCCACCACATCGTGCCTGCGTTCTGTGTGTCCTACTAGTGTGTACCACCCGCCTTTGGTTTCCAAATCTTTGAGGTGGTCGATATATTCAGCACCGGGTTCGTATTGACTAACCAATTCAATGATGCCTGAGAGGTTGCTTGTAGGTAGAGGTGTAGACGCTCTGAGTCTTTGGGTTGTACCTAGGTCTGGTGACTCCAGACACAGACTGAGAGTCTCCTTTAGTCGCAGGAGGAGTTCGTCCAGCTGGACAAAGTTCACCAAGCCCATGCCTGAGTTGACGAAGTTTTGACTTTGCGCCGTCGGCGAAAGGAAGGGAGCAAAGCTAGCCCGGCGACTCGCATTTGGACTAGAACCCGAGGACGAGAGTTCGCTCTGCCGCGCGGGAAGCCTCAAGACAACGCTTTTCCGCGTGGGTGAAGCTAGAACAGCCGCTGTCGGAACTCCACCATCAGACGAAGAAGACTTAGCACCATGCGAACAGCCCCTGATTGCCGACGGAACCGATCCTCTCAAGCTTGAATTCCCACCGGCATCCCTTCCCACGGTGTCCCTTCCCGTGACGTCGACTCCGGGCCTTTTGGGCTCTACCCGCGTGAAGCTGAGATTAAGGTTCGTTATCCTTGACATTCCACTTGGGGATCGTCTATTCCTCGATAACCCACTTGGTATAGTCGGGGTTTTACCCTTCTCGACGGATAACTGAGTTGTGGGCAGCTGACTTGTTGGTTCTTCGGTGGTTCGGCAATCCCGCTGCGGGCTTATCAATCCGTTGATCGGCAAATCGTCTATCGGCAAATCGTCTATCGGCGAATCGTCGATAGGCGAATCGTCGATAGGCGAATGGTCCACAGGCAGTCCGTTGATTGGCAAATTCGTCGGCAATGAGGACTGCTTCCGACTTTCGGGGGCCGTAGGAGATAACGGAATTGGCACCACCACAGAACCGTTCCGTCGACTGTTGGGCTCGTCCAGAAGCGGAGAGAAGTCGGAGCCCAACGGATACATGTCAGGGTTAGAAGGATCTGAGGGCAAGTGAAGGTCAAACGAAGGGTCTGACGGTGACCCACCTGTGGTGTCCAAGGCTTCGGTCAAATCGAGGGCAGAGAGGTTTGGTGATCTCGTGGGAACCCCACCAGAACCTGAGGACATCCTATTAGTCCCCATCCCGTCTGAAGAACTCACTTCCCCCACTTCCTCGCATCCGCCTATGCACTCCTTCAAGGAAACAGACCCTTGAATAATTATCGTCTCTCGAACACCCCTGGAATCCTGAACGGCGGAAACCGACACTTCCCCAGACAACGGCCCATTTGTCCAACCTGCTACGTACACGTTCTCCTCCTGCGCAATCTCACCAGCTGTAGTCAACTCGCTTACGTACTCCACACCATGCCCACGCCCATCTCCACGTCCGGACTCCCTAGAACTTTCTTTCCGATCTCGTAAAGAATATTTTCCACTAGCAAGCGGGTGGTCGCCACCTGTTAAATCAGACGAGAAACCGTCGGTGCTCCGTAAACCGTCGGTGGTCCGTAAACCCTCGGTGCTCCGTAAACCGTCGGTGCTCCGTAAACCCTGGCTTGTTAGATTACAACTCTCCGTTGGGGTAGAGCTAACCGCGGGGCTGCTTCTCTTCATGGGACCAGCGCTATTCACAGCACTGCTATTCACAGCGCTGCTGTTGTCAGCACTGTAGTTCGTGGCACTGTTATTTGTAGCACTGTTGTTGGTCCGATCGCTTGCAATCAACTGGGGAGCTAGGCAAAAAGGTCCTTCAGGAACCGTGGCAGGACCGTGGCTGGAGCCTTCCGTTAAGGCGGATACCGACTCATGTACCTCACATTCGACTTGTCTCCTAACTGGACCAGTAGAGGAAATCCTTGCCAAAAGCCTCTCAGAGCTCGCCCCTGCACCGGGTCCCGACTCACTTGCGGGCTTCTCTACTTCTTCGGCGGACTGTTCCACTCCGGTGGTAGCTCGCAAAGGGACAGCGGATGTCAGCTCCGAAAGGACTCTTCGACCGGAGACTGCCCCGCCCTTCTGGGTCCGACCTCGAACGGTTTTGCCTATCCCATTCTCCTGAACCTCGTGCTCCTCAATCTTGTTATTCGGAACCCGGCTGTCGGAAGTTTTATGCTGCTGCCATTGGACCGGTTGCTCCGGCTCTTTGCGATACGGCTCCACGTTTCCGGTCGCGATTTCGTTCACGTTTCCGGTCGCGTTTTCGGACTGCACTTCGTTCCAATGTTCCCTAACGCCATCCACACTGTCACGCTTCGTCCGTTGCAGGATACGCTCAGCATAGCCAGTGTGTGTATCGCTCAACGTGGCGTCATAAATTCCGGTCGACGCCTCGCTCGTACGCTTCCGTTCCACCCCTTCTTCCTTCAAACGGAGATCATCTTGGTCTTCCCACTTATGAACCCCCTCAGACTGAAACACTGAGCCAACCACACGCCCCATACTCGCCGGTCTCTCCCCGTCGCGAGCACCGCCCTCTTCGCTCTGGCTTGTCTCTTTTCCACCAGCCACTTTTCCACCTGCTACTTCTCCACCTGCCACTTCTCCTCCGCCACTGAATTCTCCTGTTCCGAATTGCGAGTTATTTGCTCTGTCAAGACGAGCTCCAACTCCCACATTCGACAGGTTAGCGAGCTCGCCTGTTCCCCTTGCCCACTGCGTGGCCCGTGCCTCGACCCCGCCCCATGGCTCCAGCAGCGTCGGTTTGGGCCTCAGTCCCTCCGACCGGTACAGGGGTGATGTATACCCCCAACTGTGCTTCCTACCGGCACTCAGTGCACTCGGTAGCCGTTGAGAGAATGCGCGGCTCGACAACCTCTGGGCTGGGAGTTCTTCAATGTCGACAGTGACTGCTTCCACGCTGTTGACGGTTGCGTCCGCGTTGCCGGACCAGTTGCCGGTGGCCGGTAGCCCTCCTGTGGCCGGTAGCCCCCCTGTGGCCGGTAGCCCCCCTGTCGCCGCGAGTCCCGGGGCAGGCACTGAAGTGTTGAAGGCTGCATCTTTACTCACAAATTGTCGGGCGACATCGCACGAATGTAGACCCCGATCGAGGTGTGCATTGTCTGTTCCATAAATATCGATACCGTCGGTCTCAGAGGCGAAAGCGTCGGCGTTCTTTCTTTCGACGGTATTAGTGTCAAGGTGGACGGCGTTTACATTGTCTTGAATGCTATTCGCCATTAACTCCTGCTCGAGGTCGAATTTCAGGCGTTGAGTAGTTTGGCCGACGCGTGAGGGAATAGTCTGTAGGTTTGGACAGCCGTCAAGAGTGCTGTCCGGACTGGAAAGGTCCTGATTCAAAGGGCCTTCGCCCAAAGGGTCTTCTTGGTACGAAAGGTCTTGGCCGGAAGAGCCGATGTTTGTTTGAGACGGAAGATTTGCCTGATCACAGGCTTTCGGAACGTAGTTGGCTGAGGCGCCGCGGGCGAGTCGTCTCTCCGTCAGTCGGTGGGTTGCGGTCACGAGTCTGCCGTGGCTCGCGAGTGCGGCCGGGGGCGTACCGTCCAGTAGCCCGCTCTCTTGCAGGACGGTGCCGGTGAAGGTGGGAATTGTGTCGTCCGAACTCGAAGGGTTATTGAGTGCTGCGGCAACCACCGACCTAGTGGGTACCCACATGACTTCACTTACGTCGGTGTGGCTGGCATTTCTTCGGCATGTGGTTCTCGAAAGAGAACGTGGACTTGCACACGTGCTGCCGGGGTCGTCGAGGCCAGAATTCTCGTAGTCGTGACCGTAATCGTGCTCTTGGCCGATTTCCTCGCCGTGCTCTAGACCGATGTCCTCGTCGTGGTCGAGACGGATGTTATCGAGGCTTGACAGGGATGCTGGGGGGGCCATTTCGTGTGCGTATTGTTCGAAGTCGTCTGTGGATTCGTGGACAAGTGATTCGACTGGCTCTATGTGTCGTAGTCGTTTCCGTGGGCTTTCCGGGGTCTCCAAGCAGTTGCCACCTACAACGATATTAATCTATAGTTGTGCAGCACGTTGTGCCGGTATTTGTGTGAGACCGACCCATGAGCCCGTCGTCGAGCCAAAAAGTATCTGCTGTCACTATTTGCCCAAGCGAGGCCTGACGGCTGCATCGGATCCCCGGTTGCGGAGCCTGCGGAAAGTCCGGCCGCCGACTCAAGCTCCAACGTGCGCCACGCACCTGCACCGGCACGACCACCCTCCGGCTCCGGCTCACACCACTCGGACTCGCGATGCGGCTCAGCAGACTCACCGAACTCCGCACCACCGCAGAACTCCGCACCACCGATAAGAAACTCCGCTCCTCCTTTCGAACCATCTCCGCCGTGCTCCGGATACGAACTGTAGGGCGCCGCAACGTTCGCGCCGATCGCGGGGAACGTGACCGGACACGCGGCGACTGAGCCGGCGGCAACCGAACCGGCGGCGACCCTGTGTCTGGTGATGGACGCGAAGTCCGTGGTGACTCCGTACTTGGTTGCATACCCCGCAAAACGCGGCTTTCCCCCTCCGCTATGACCCCCTCGTCCATGACCCCCTCGCCCATCAGGGTATCGACCATCGCGTCCGACGCAGAAACCAGAACCGAAGGCGAAGCTGCAACCGACCGCGAAGCCGCCGGAACTGACGCCGAAACAGGGATTGACGGATAGGCCGGGTGCCCTGAATTGAACCTGTGAAGCATTTGACTCAAAGCCGCCAACAAAGTGTTGTCGTGGACGCCGGCGCCACCGCGAGCCGTCGAGCGGCCCTGTGTCTCCACCTCCAGTGTCCCCCCCTCGAGTACGCCCTTGTCGAGTGTGCCCCCGTCGACTGTTGCCACACGAAGGTGGCTTTCGTCCAAGCTGGCCACGTTGCTTAAACTCAACTGACTGGACGACAACCGTTGGCGTTGTAGTATGCCGTCATCTACAAGGGCTACGCAGTCCATATCCTCGGTTGCCCCGTCTTGGGATGCGTCGTCGTCGAGCTCGACTGCCATGTAGCTACCCTCGGTCGTCACGCAGGCAGAGGGCTCGGTCCCCGGTGTTCCGGTGGTGGCGGACGAGTTGCCAAGTGGTCGACTCGCTTGCAGGTCCTTTATCAGAGCGTTAGACCCGCTCAAAACTTTTCGCACTCCCCAACGCTGGCCCAGTCCTTCGGCCTGTACTGTCTCCTCCGACAAAGATGCCGGTATCAGGGTGGTTGGTTCGCGACTCGAAGCACAAGAGCTTTTTCTTGAAGGTGACCGGACCGTGTTTCTTTGAATTTCTGGCTCCTCCTCTGAACCGGAAGTCAGAAGCTCCCCAGGGTCTGGAGCCAGTGGCGCCTCTGAATCGGGAGCCAGACACTCTTCTGAATCGCGAACCACAAGCTCCTCTGAATCTGGAGCCAATGTTTTACTTGGGTCTGAGACCAATGGCTCACTCCGGTTTCGAGCCACGGACTCATCGCTAAGAAGTCGGGCACTTCCCTCCTTCGACGATAAAAGATCTGTTTGAGAAATTGATTCGCGTGCCGGAGAATGAACTAGGAAAGACACGGTCCCGTGAACGCGGCCATCAGTGACCTTGAGATGCTGGCTCTGAATCCCCAGCACGGTCAGTGTCTTGTCGGCCGTGTCCTCCATTCGGCCCACGCACTTGACCTTGAGCACCACTGTCGGGCACGTGCCATCACCCTGTTTCAAAAAGAGCGACGGGTCAATGGGACTCGCAGAAATCACCGAAGCGCCTACACAGGGTAACTGCCGTGTGATCTCACGCCAAGACCCGTGTGGTTACGTGTGGGTTAGCCTTACTGAATCCGCTGGAAATCGATGAGAGTAACTCGCGAGCGTCACCATCCTCGTCTCGGCACTGTATCGAAGACTGGAGTGAGATGGGATGGAACCCGCTGGTGGTAGACGGGAATAGATTGTCATCGACCGGTGTCAACCCCTTAACGTAGTCCTTGCTGTCGTGATAGATTCGTCGCACCGTTCCAGGATCCTCGTCGGTTTCTGTGAGAAAGACCAAGTTACAGAAATAAAGCTCCAGAGCTACCTCTTGGTCGTTATTACACTACGAGCCAGAACGATCACCACTTGGTGTATTCACCACTTGGTGTATTCACCACTTGATGTATTCACCACTTGATGTATTCACCACTTGGTGTATTCACCACTTGATGTATTCACCACTTGATGTATTCACCACTTGGTGTATTCACCACTTGGTGTATTCACCACTTGATGTATTCACCACTTGGTGTAATCACCACCACCCGTAATAACGTACCATAAACATAAGCATTGTTCGCAGGATGGAGTTGACTATAGCCTTTTCATAATAGTATAGTCGGCAAAGAGCTCCGATTGTGTTTACTTGAATAAAACTTTTGATAACAGATTCCGATATCATGTGCTCTTGATCTATAGTCCGGAGGGCCTCGTCCAACTTTGCCAGTTGTTCCGTAGCTTTCTTCCTTGCTTCCATGGTCGCTAGCTCTTTGATGGTCCCAATAGATTTCATGGTGTGTTCGCAGAACTGTTGAAGTTCCTCATCTATAGATGGACGTTGTGGTGTGACACCTTTGTGGTGTGACACCTTTGTGGTGTGACACCTTTGTGGTGTGACACCTTTGTGGTGTGGCACCGCGGAAGCTTGTTGCCTTCTTGGCGCGGGATCTTCTTGGGGTGGCCGTTCTTGGCTTACGAGTGTGGGCGGGGGGTTTCTTGTTGCGTGGATCCTCCAGACTAAGAAGCTTCCACATTTAGGAATTAATTCGATGATGAGGAGGGGAGTGTGTTTGTTGGTTCAGGTGGTGGTGGGTTTCGGAGCGCACAAGACGCAGGCGCATCTGCCGTTAAGTCCTTCGCTGCCACCAGTGCCACCTTCAATATGGGCGGATGCTGTTTATCAGGGTCCTGTTGAGCCCACATATTCGTTAGCTGTGGAACGGGATGGTGATGAAGTTACGACCGTGTACGCGGCTCTTCAAACACCCGAGGATGCGGGACCGGAGTACTTTCACGAGTGGAGTGTCAATCACCCACGGGAAGGGCTAGGCTACCTGGAATGCCCACCCGGCTTCGATCTAAGACAAAGCACCAAGTCATGCATTATGGTTACTTATGCCGCGCCTAATGAGAGCTGCCCCTACGGAGCCTACCGAGACAAAGTTACTAAACATTGCATTCACACAGACAGCGTAGCACCAGACCGCACATGTCCCTCCGGATTCAATTACTTCATGCGCGGATGCATACGTAGAACCGAAGTCGCACCAACCGTAACCATACCCTATACCTATAACCGTACCCTATACCTATGACCGTACCTTACACTTATCTGAGCCCTTCTTGTCTGAACCCTTTCTTGTAGCTCTCGTGTTCTCCTGGCTACACCAAGATCGGAAATGCGTGTTATTCGTTGACCCGCGTTCCCGCTCTAATTGGGTGTCCGGAGGGTTACGCGCTCAGTATGAGCTCCATCGAGACGTACGACCATCTGCTCGCCCACTATGGCGAGGATAACAAGCAGGCTTGCTTCCGAATAGAAGCATACGACCCGGTGCGGTTTTGTCCTCCCGGTTTCACGGAGATCGTTCTGGAACGAGAACATGATTCGGCGGAGGACTTGAAGGATGCGGTACTCACCCGAGATCTGGGCGGAGATCTGGGCGGAGATCTGGACCGAGATCTGGACCGAGATCTGGACCGAGATCTGGACCGAGATCTGGACCGAGATCTGGTGTCAAAACACGACTTGGTGGTGGTACCCATAGCTGGTCCCTTACCCGGGACTGACCCTTTGCCCGAGGCTGACCCCTCGCCCGAGGCTGGCCTTTTGCTCGAGGCTGATCCCTTGCCTGTGACGGCGTCAAAGTGCGTTCAGTTCCTGGAGGCGGCGGCGGTTGAAGAGGTCTGTCCGAGCGGATTTATGTTACGGACGGCCACGGAGATCTCCTCGGTAATTAGAGAATTTGATTCGATTCTTGGAGGCGACTTTTTGGAACCGGCGATTCGTGTAGTGCAGTCAGTACACCCGGAAGCCCATTTGTGCTTAGAGGTGGTGGAGATTAAGGGCCAGTTAGTCTGCCCTCCTAGCCAGAAGTTGGTGCAATCGTCCGGTGGGGGTCACATCTGTTTAGAGGGATCCGCTGCTAACTCGAGATCTCTAGGGACTGACAAGCGGGGCAAACGTTATCGGGTTATGACGAAGCAGCTTGGCCTTCATCATGGAGCCTATGATGAAGCCGCACCCCATCTTCTTGAGCCCCGTCTTCTGGCGGCCATTGGAAGTCCTGTACGAGCGTTTCCGGACCGGCCGGCTTGTGCAGACCGTGGACCAGATGAATTGTTGTGGCGGTCCGGACTTCCCGTTTGTGTGGATATCCGTGTCGTAGTACCAGAGATCGTTTGCCCCGCAGGTGCAGTGTACGTGGCACCTGCTTGCGTCATGGTCGCGGCTGCCGAACCGCAATGCAAGCCTGGAGACGTGTTTGTGGCGCAAACCCAGCAGTGCCATCGCGAGATATTCACCAGCTACGAGGCATCCTGCCCATTTGGTTTGCCCCAGGCGTCGCAGAACGTGGGGTTCTGCGAAGCCTTGGCGGTATCAGAACTGCTGTATACTTGCGCTGAGGGTTATGCCGTAGCCTCGCTTGACAAGGCCAAGAAAAAAGACAGTCTGCCGAAGAACAGCAAACGCTCGCCCTCGCTGACAGTTGATTCCTCTCCCACCACCGTCTGTGAACTATTGGAGTATGCGGACTACCAGGTCACCTGTCCCCAAGGCTACACCAGAGAGCGCTCCAAAAATAATGCACACGCGTGTGTTGCCGAAAAAAGCACTAATCCTACGCTGATGTGCCCAGCCGGATTTCTCGCCGTCGATGAAAATGTACCACTGGAACTGTCCAACGACCGCGGCTGCGTAAAAACCATTGAAGTAGCACCTACCGTCGTGAACCCTTCTACTCCGGACACTTCAGATGTTGTGGAGAATACCAAACACGCCCGTAAAGGAGAGGTCACCGCTTGCGTTCTGACGAGCTCCGGCGCTCTCAGTTGCGGCGCAGAAAGAAAGTACCACGCGCAAACAGATCTTGACCACCAAGAAAAATTCGGCGCAAAATACCAAGGGAAATATGACCGGAAAAACAGCAAGAAAATAACGAAGAGAGAATCAAATATAGATGTATAGATAGATAGCTAACCGAGTATAAGCCAATATCCCGACCCCGAACCATATGCACGACCGGACATCTGGAGAATATGATGGGATCGGCATTGGATCGACCATTAAACATAGACCATAAGGCATAGACATAATCCCTCCTTTGGCGTGACGGTGGTTCCCGTGACAATGGTTCCCCAGAGGCCGTTTCAATCGCAGTGCTATCCAGCTTGCTAGTGAGAGCGCATGAATGGTTGCATTAGGCTCCTTCCGGGTTCCACGGAGATTTGTTCATAAGGCGACAGGTGAACCAAAGTCGAGCTAGGTTGGTCGCGGCTGGGAGCTCTGGCGCCGCAGAGCGCAATGAGTCTCTCTCCCGCCTCGACGGATTCACGTTCGTTCCAGGGTCGTTCACGTTCGGCCGTGCCGCAGACAGCACACGCGTGTGCGCCCGAATTCGGGTGCTGCTGATGGTGATGTTGGTGGTGGTGGTGGTGGTGATGTTCGAGAGGGGGTGCTGACGCATGATGTTTGACGGTCTGCGGCCGTCGTCCACGGGCGGGGAGTTGCCGCTGGCAGATCGCGCAGTCGCAGGTCAAGCGACTGTTATGCACGGGCCAGGCGGCTCGGTGCAGAGCCGCATCGCTCGAAAACCACCGACTCAGACGTTCTAAAGCGCGCGCGTATTTCCGATCACGCTTGTAAACCTGATCCTGGTACTTTTGGTACCTGGTCAACAAGGCTATGTCCTTAACAGCCGCCTCCATATCCTAAGAGCATAACCATACTGGGAGGGGGGAGCACAACCATACTGGGAGGGGTACAACCATACTGGGAGGGGTACAACCGCAGTGGGGGAGGGGGGAACTTACGTCTCTTGCTAGTCGTTTCTTGAGCAGTTCGTTGTGGATGAAGGACCAAAACAAGCTGGGGTGTTCGAATGGTTTGACGGGGGGGAAGGTGGGGGGGTATTGCGTAGGGTCGCTGGCGTGGCTGATGCCTACACCGACGTCGTAGGCCTCTCGTTTGATAATATCTCTTTCGCAGTCGTTGACGAATTCTGCAGTGGGGACCATTTCAGTGATATAGCCATGTGAGGTTTCGACTCTTTTAGGGACGGCCGTGGCGTAGATGGGGAAGTCTGCGCCCTCTTCGACGACCATTTGAAATAGTGATTTCGTTATGGGTAAGTCCCTGAGCGAGAACTGGCCGGGTGCAGGGCCATTGTGACCAGGCGGTATAACATGTTCTGGAGTAATGCGTAAGGACGCGCAGTGGCTTGAGAGATATAGATTTTCAAAGCACTCTGTGTGGATCGCGTATCCGGCAAACCAAATGTGTGTCTGAGGAGAGCTAAAAGAATATCCCACTTCCACGTCACCGAAATCCTTGTGATATTCGCCGCAGTTGATCCGCTGAGAATGCTGCTTCTTCTTACACCAAAAATGATAGTCTTCATCCTCTTCCAGTAAACGCACCTTTACCGGCACCGCACGATCAATCTCCAATTGCCGTGATCCTATCGTCAACTTGGTGCTCGGCGGAAACGATGTATACAACACACTCGGACTCAAATAAGCATCGTCAAACTTGTACCAGCCCTCTATTTGACCGACATTATCCAACAACGGGATCGCCGTCTAAAGCACACACACAAGTAAATTATCCCACCACCCAAAAACCAGAACTTACCGCCACGGGCATGCACCATTCTCTCTTACGTGTAGATTGTGCTCATTCTTCCTGTGGTTCAAACCCATTTTATTTAAACCCAACGTGAGCCTTCCACCTGAACCTTCTGCCTTCATGAACCACGGCTCCATGAACCACGGCTCCATGAACCACGGCTCCATGAACCCTTCCCTAACAGATTACCACTACGCATCAGGGTTGGAACCAGTACTGGAAGTTGGGTAGTGGACCCGACCGGAAGTTGGATAGTAGACCCGACCGGAAGTTGGATAGTAGACCCGACCGGAAATATAGGCAAGCATACCAGATGTGGTGTTCGCTATTGCCGCCATCATGATCAACAGTTTTCCAGAGATGATCCGGAGTTTTCGAGCGAAATGTAGAGCATGCAAACTGTGGGAAGCACTAAGTGCGGGGCATGTCGGAGAAGCAAATTAAGGAAACCGTCCTAGCTTTGGACCGCGATGGAGACGGTATGTTGGATTATTCTGACACATTGTCCGTGGTTCGGGCGTTGGGAATCTATTGGCCCAGCGGTAAAGAAGCGAAGGAGATGAAGGATCTGGGTTTTGAGGCTGACACGCGCATGGACTGTGCAAAAGTGGCTGCGGCGGTGAGCAAGCTAGCAGCACAGGCTAATCCTAAAAAAACTTTGACGGAGATGTTCAAGACATTCGACCGGAAAAACGATGGCACTATCCAGGAATCTGAGTTGCGAGAGGTTCTGAAAGTTCTCGGCGACACTCTCAGTGACCCGGAGAGAGATCAACTCTGCTCCCTCGGTGCCAAAAACGGAACCATTTCATACGCAGAACTCGTCGACAAACTTCTTAGCTGATCAACCTCGGATCCGTGAGTACTCGTTCTAGTCCAACCGTGCCCGGTATATCTACGGGGTATATCTACGGGGTATGCCTACCCGTCGAGACATCGACGACGACCGCAATATTCATGGCAGTAAATAAATTTTGCCGGCGCTCCTTATAATCGAGCCTCTACATCAACTGTACATTACCGCCTACCCCGTACATCACCACCATCACCTGTTTGGATTGTATTCAGCATTTGGAAATGCTCGCTGGCTGTGTAGTAACCTGCTTGAGAATGTCGGTCAACGGCTCAAGCCGGTAAGTCTGAGATTTTTTAATAATATCTCTGGCTGTCATTTCAGCCATGTTCGAGCATCAGGGCCCTCGGATAAAGTCGCGAGCTTGGGCACTAGTAAATTTAGTCGGCCTAGCCTTCATGGGTTATAGTATCACCCAGGTACCGTATCCTAAAGCCTTACTAGGTGGCATTTGGGCTGTCTTTGGATTAAGCAGTTTGTTATACCTAGTAATCGTACTAACAGGCGACACGTATAGGCATACTCTGTTAAGTAAGATAATGCTTCCCTTCCCTTCATCTCGCTTCCCTTCCTCTCGCTTCCCTTCCCTTCATCTCGCTTCCCTTCCTCTCCCATCCCTTCCTTTTTTTAGATGTGTCTAACTTCCCATTGGGAGTCTTACTGGCGTTATACTCAGTACCCATGCTGAAGTTTTGTGAGGAAGATGTTGAAGTGGATGGTTGCTGGGACGTCAGAAATTCGGAACGTGTTGTTTTCATGAGCGCATTCGCTGTCGTCGTGGTGCTCTTCTCTTTCAACTTCATGTTCATGTGCACCGGCTTCGCCAGCGGCATTTTGGACATTGAACCGAAGGAGGTGGAGGTTACGGAGGTTTAGATGAGGATATCCAGTCCCAGATGAGGAAGGTCACCTAGTTAGAAAAACGAACAGGTTATATATATAGCGCATGTGGAGCGAACCGGCGTATGTGGAGTGAACCGGGGGTGTTATTCGTCGCTGCCCCCCAAGAGTCTATTCATTTTTCGTCACAATGTGTAAGTGTTCGAGCATGCTTGCGCCCCACAATTATTGGTCTCTGGTACGAAAACTAACACGGTTGGTGGGGAACGGTTACCGGCCGCACGTGTGCGACCGCACACGGTATTTGCCGGACATGGTACTTGTTGCACACGAAGCAAAGATGCACTCGAAGCAAAGATGCACTCGAAGCAAATGAGGAGTGCATAGCACTTCTCAAAAGCAAAAATGCATTCGGGGGGTCAGTGAACGCGGGGGCACGCACCGTGAGGGGAAGAACATCTTAACGAATCACCCTGCTTGGTGGGTTCGTAGTCCCCGCTACCTTGTTCCAGGGCAGCGGGGTTCTGGAGTTTAAAGTTGGTCGGCCCTTAGTAGATGTGGTTCGTCCTTGTCTAGTAGTAGTGGCTTCCGATATGTCTCCGTCTGTGCTGTGGGAAACATCGTTAGTTCGTGGTCGGCTTGAAGTCGCCTTGGTGGCTGGCTTCGTGGTCTCGCGGTAGAGTGGGTAGCACTGAATTGCAGCGAGTAGTTTGTTCGAAATCTCGTTCATCATCTTGGTGATCTGGGCGGTTTGCTTCTTGTGGTGCTCCTTGGTTAAAGTGGCCATGCCTGTGTAAGCCTCGACCATGTCGTTTAGCATGGCCGTCTCGGTTTCTCCACGTTTCCCTTCGGCTTCTCCACGTTTCCCTTCGGCCCTTACGTCTTTCCTCAGTCTAGCGATTTCTTCCTTTAAATCGTAGACCATCACTGCTAGTTCTCCGATCGTTGGCGGCGTTATCTGTGCTATTCTGCGCTTGCTCCGTTGGGGGTCGGTCCCCCTTTCTTCTGACTGGTTCAGATCGGCAGTCAGGAGGGTCGTTGGTATGTTTACCATCACTGGTTAGTGTTACGGACTCGAACCTGCGTCCTTCGGATCTGGAGGAACTACACCTACCATCGGGCTGCCGTGACAG
>NW_011645797.1:65866-66964 GCF_000223845.1 Gregarina niphandrodes | reverse complement strand
GATAATGGTATTGGTTGCCCGTCTTTTCGTTTCGTCGGGTCCAGAATCTGGACCTCTCGGTTCATGGCTTTCGCAAGGCGTTTCATCGTGGTCAGTTCTTCGGTTTTTATCAGTATCTCGACTGACGTTCTCCACGGGAACCAGATAGCTATTGGGTGCATCCCGTGCTTCTTTAAAAGTTTCCTCCATTCTTTCGCAGGGTATGCAGTCCTCGGTTTTACCCTGTCTAGTGTTACCGCAGTGACCTCTGTTGTTTGCGGTGGCCTTGGTTCCCAGAGCATCTTCTTGTCCTTCTGCTCCAGTATTATCTGCTCTGCCGGCACAGTCTCCTCCGGTGAAACCGGAGTCTCGTTGATCACAGTGGTGTCGTTCCTGCGGCCCACCCTGATACTCGTGTTTCGTCCGCCCGCTACCCTGTTCCAAGGTAGCGGGGTCTGTGGGTTTAAAGCCTTGCCGGGTTGGTTGGTAGTAGGTCGTCCAGTTCTGGCAGTAGCCGTGGCGCCTTCATTTCCTTTGGCCGAGGTCGATCTCGAACTCGGCCGGTCCTTCCTTGTGGTAGCGTGTGTCCTAAGCTGATATGTTCCTGCTACCTTATCAAGCTTCTCATGAATTTTGGTTATATCTTGCTGTATCCTGCTAGTGACTACTGTCTTCAGTTCCTTGACGGTGGTGGTTATCCCCATGTAGGCATCGACCAGATCCTTGAACATGGCCTCATTTCGGTCAATCTGTTGCTGTCTCTTGGCTTTCTCGTCCCTCTGCTCTTTTCTTAGGGCATATATCTCGCTCTGTAGGTCAATCAGAGTAATGCCTATCTCCGTCATGGTGAGTGGCTGGACGCGGGCAAGGCCTCGTTTCCTTGCAGGCATGGGTTGACTCTGTTCCTCAGCATTAGCAGGGGAGTGCCACTCCCCTTGTCCGGCACCTGATACCGTTTGCGGGTCTTCACTACCCTCCACCGACATGGTGGCACCTTTCGGTATTGGTTCCGATCGGTGGTCAGGTGGGTCGTTGGTGTGTTTACCATCTCCTGGCTTTGTATTTAGATCGTTTTGTTGTTGAAAAGTCTGTTTGCTTCTAGCATTGCAGTCTTGCTTG
>NW_011645797.1:62815-65846 GCF_000223845.1 Gregarina niphandrodes | reverse complement strand
TATCGTGCTGTATCTTGCTGGTGACTTCCGTCTTGAGTTCTTTTACCGTTGTAGCCATCCCCATGTAGGCATCAACAAGATCTTTGAACATGGCCTCATTGCGGTCAATCTGTTGCTGTCTCCTGGCTTTCTCGTTTCTCTGCTCTTTTCTAAGGGCATATATCTCGCTCTGTAGGTCAATCAACGTAATGCCAATCTCCGTCATGGTGAGTGGCTGGACATGAGCAAGGCCTCGTTTCCTTGCAGGCTTGAGTTGACTCTGTTCCTCCGCATTGGCCGGGGAGTGCCACTCCCCTTGTCCGGCACCTGAGACCGTTTGCGGGTCTTCACTACCCTCCACCGACATGGTAGCACCTTTCGGTATTGGTTCCGATCGGTGGTCAGGTGGGTCGTTGGTGTGTTTACCATCTCCTGGCTTTGTATTTAGATCGTTTTGTTGTTGAAAAGTCTGTTTGCTTCTAGCATTGCACGCTTGCTTGCTATACTCCCGTATGGCCGGGGCAGGCGTTTATGGTGGTAAAAAGTTGTTTCCTATCTTTGAGCAGTTGGTCGATCTTGATCTTGTTGCTCATAGTGTCGGAGGCGGTGTAGGGATAGTTCTGGGTTGGACAGAAGCTCGTTGCAAAAGCTGCACGTATCAGGGTCTGTCTCTTTCTCGGTCTTCGGGCAGAAGTGTCTAGTGTATGCGCTTGATCCTGAGAAGTTCCTATGGCATCCTGCACACCATGTAGGATTGCCCTTAATGGGTGTTATCCTGTGGTGTGTGCCGCTATCGTGCCTTCTCTTAGCCTGTGTTGTAGTGAATTTGATGTTGCATTCGGTGCACATCGTGAGTCTTTCTTTGACAGCGTGTAGTGTGCGTTCTCTGACATTCATATTCGGTGGGGGTGTAGTATCCTCCTCCGATGAAATGTGTTGCTCCATGCTTCTAACACCATCGTAGTCGTGCTTTCCAATCCTGTATGGACTGAGGTCTTCGTCGGTCGGGTGTGTACATTTAATTATGTGTATCGAGAGCTGCGGGTTGGTCAAAATCTCCTCGCAGCCTTTACACGTCCCCGGTCTTTGTTCATCATCTAGGGTGGCTGTACATCTATGAACTCTGTAGTGGTGTGCCGGTAGTAGTCGTCGGCATCCTGAGCAGTAGATTGGCTGGGATCTGGGTAGTTGATATTCGCCGGAGTGGTATCTTTGGTAGTGGCGTTTCATTAGGTGTGGATCGGGTTGTATCGTCTCGCAATGCAGGCATACCTTTAAGTTGGTTGCCACGTGCGCAATAACTCTCTTCCTGAAAAGTAGTGTCTTGGTGTCGATCTTGTACTTGATGGCCATTATGGATCAAATATTTTCTGGTCTTGGGCTAGAGTGGCATCGTCTAGTGCTTCGTCGTGAATAATCTCATGTCTGAGTAGATGCACTGAGTAGTCTGGATTACAGAGTTCTGCTTCCTTACATTCTGGGCAGTGTTTCGCGGCAAGCTCCTGCTCCATGGTTCCAGAGCATTTGTGCTTGACATAGGTGGTGGCGGTCTTGAAGGTAGTGTTACATCCGATACAACGGGCCGGCAGTCCCTTAGGTCTGGCAGTCCCTGGATGATATAGGGCTTCGTGCCGCCTCAGTGCCTGGTTAGATTTCAGCTCTTTGTTGCATTGTCTGCAGGTTGATTGCTCAGTTCTTATAGCTTCCTCGGTATCAGTCCTCATTTTCTTCACTAGCTCTTTAATGGTGGTCGCTGGGTTATTGTTGGCTTCCGTCGGCAGTTGTTTCAAACCCTTGTTACTCTGTTCCATTTTCCTTGGTGTGTGCGGTCGAAGGCCTTGCCTTGCCTGTGCAATAGTCTGGTCAGGGGCAGTTATTTGGGTTGGGGAAGCTGCTTTCTTTGTGGTTGTTGGTTTCAGTAGGTCTCGTAGTTTCTTAGCGAATTCAAAGGCGCCAGTGTTGGGTTTGGAGGGGGTCAGAGTTCCCTCTAGTCGGATACAGTGAATCATATGTGTAGATAGCTCGGGGTTTTGGTAGTGGTTTTGACACCCTGGGCATTCTATAGAGTCAAATTCATTCTTCGGTGGTTTTCTGCAACGGTGGTCCCGGAAGTATGTCTTGGTCATGACCCTTCTACATGCTGCACAGTAGCAGGGGTCGTCCGGTGGTGGTCTATACATTCCAGGATGGGCAGTTGTATAATGTGCTCTAGTCGCTTGTTTAGTGGTTTTTGTCACGCCACAGTATGGGCATGTCAATTGTGTAGTCTCGACATCACGAATAGTGTTCAGGCGCAGTGTCATCGTTTCGGCATTGGGGTGGTGTTTGTCCTGACCGAAGCCTGGCGTAGGTGGTGAGGTTTCGAGTGCCGTGGTGAAGACCTCTCTGGTTTCTTCATAGTGTGGCTCCTCTCTTGGGCTGAAGAAATTGGTTTCTACGTCTCCGTTTGGTATCTGCAGCTTGGGTATTCGAGTCTTTTGCCTGGCAGGGCCCTTGTCCGGGAGGGTCTCTATTCTTTGGTCGGAGCGGGCATACAAGATGTCGGTTCCTTTTGTCTCTTCTTGCTGTTCCTCTGTGTTCTTAGTTATGTCTCTTACCAGCGGCTTTGGCATCAGGTAGTCGAGAGCTGCTATTTCCTTGTACCTGGGTGTTAGTCCTTTGGTCAATTCGCTTACATGTCGTTGTATAGAGGTGGCAGTCACCCCGCTAGTGTTACTAAATACTTTAGCGAGTAGTTGTGTGGCGACGTCGGTTAGGGTAGATCTCTGGGCCGGTGTGAAAGGGATTTCCCTCCATAGGTAGACTAGGTGTGGTAGTATAATCGCGCATGCTCCCCGTATCTTGACTGCGACATTAATCATAGAGGGCGGGATGTTCTTGACCGTTTCGGTGTAGTCTTTAGCGGCTTTCTTGGCCTTTTCGATCCTTGCTTCTACCTCTTGATTCATGCTCAGCTTGCTGTCGAGTAGGATCCCCATCCACTTGACGGTGTGTATCTCCTTGGTATCTTTGTCTAGCTTCAGCCGCGCTGTTTTGCTGTTATTCTGTAGCA